>NW_026991713.1:179162271-179407271 GCF_029215605.1 Mirounga angustirostris | reverse complement strand
GGGAAGGGGGCGCCCGAGGGGTGGCCCTGGTTGGGCTCATTGGTTCCCTGGCGCGCTCAGGCAGGAGTCGGGACGCTCTGGCCGGGGTCTACCTGCACACTGCCGCCCTTCCTCCTGTCCCCCTTCTGCCCGGGGCGCCCCCCAAAGGTGGTCCGGACGGAGCTCCCTGCTCAGGGAATCCCTAGGCCCTGCAGTGCCGCGAAGTGAGTATGGAGGGGGAGGGGCACTGGTGGGGAGAGGGGCGCAGGGGCCCTCCAGGCCCCTCCTCTCTTCGTCCTCCCGTGCTGCCAGTGGCGCTGGCCTCGCCTTTCCCGAGATGTCCCTGTGCCTGGTGTCCCTCCCCAGCCTCTGGCTCCTGTCTCTCCGGCGGCCGCGCACTCTGCGCTCCCCTCCTCGGCTTTTCTGAGCCCGGATAGCCCTCCCCACGAAGGGAGCGGGCCACTGCCGCGTGTGGGTGTTGCAGTAATGAAAAATCAGAGCAGTTAAATCGTAAAATTTGGATTAAGAAGCTTGAATTTAATACACACGCACCACATTTATTAAAGCATTAGAATAATTGAAATTTGCTGCTGCAGCCGTCCAATCTGTTTAAATAATTCTGTGGGTGTCTTGTTGTGATAAAAGATTATCTAGAATTCTATTAAAGGCGCAGGAGCCTGCTTTGTAAATCCTATTTGGGGACTTTCAATAACTATCGATAATCTCATCTGCACAGAACCCCCGCCTCTCGGCGTTATCGGAAAGTTTGCAGCGTTTCCCCGAGCAGCGCGGGGAAGGCCAGGCCGGCGGTGGATCCGGCACCTGCCGCTCCGCCCGGGATTAGGGCGCACCTGGGTGTGGGGGACGCGGGCTGCCGGTGGTTAAGCCCGCCGGCCCAGCGGACGCGCGGGGCAGGGACCCCAAGGGCCGCGCTTGGCAGGGCCGGCGGGAGGCCTTTGTTCGCTGCCCGGAGCCCCGGCGCTCCAAGCCGCGCGCCGGGCTGCGGGGAGCGAGCGCGGGCGCGCGGGCGCCGCCGCTAATTGCTGCTAATTTTGTTTCATTAACTTTATTTACTCTTAAACCCCTTAATTGTTTTCCATTTATTTTTAGTAATTTTATAATGCACTAATAATCCCCCTCAGTCTGCGGACGCCTCCACCCCCTCCTCCTCCCCTCCCTCCCTCCCTCGCTCACCGCCCCCCCTCCCCGCTTCGGCCTCCCAGGCTTCTCCGCCGCGGACCCGGCTCGGCGTGGCACTGGTAGCAGGGCATAGAGGAACCAAGGGGTGAGCGGGTGCCTGGCGGGGGCCCGTGGACTCCCGTGGGTCCTTCAGCCACGAGTTCTGCGGGGAGGGGGCAGGCCAGGACAGAGGCGGGTCTCTGTGCCTGAGGCCGGAGAGGCTCTGATTTGAGCTGCTCCTCTGATAGGACGGAGCGCTGAGGCCCCGAAGGGCAGGGACTTGGCTAAGGTCACAAAGCGTCCCAGAGGCCGCTCTGGGGCTGGGCTGGGGTTGGCGGGGCCAGGCCCTCACGCTCCTGCTTCTCTGGTTCCTCTGATGGTCTGAGCGGGTCTGCAGAGCGGCCTGAGCTCAGGGCTGGGCCGCGTGGGGACTCGGTTCGCTGCTGCTCAGCTCCTTCGCTGGGGAGCCGGTGTCCCCGCGGCCCCCGCCCCTGGCCCTCAAGACCCAGCCCCGCGCCTTGCCGGTTATTAGACAGCTCGCGGGACTGTCTGCGGGCCGCCTCTTTCCTGCTAATTATCACCTTATGAAAAGTGTTTCATTAAGGAACTCTGCTTTTGATTAATTATCGACAGAATGCTGACCAGAAAGAAATGAAATTAATCTCTGACCCCGCCTGGGTAACACTGGAAATTCATCACATATCCTTTTAATATTGAAACACAGTGCAGAATTTTAATAGAAAATATTGTTTTTCCAAACCTCCAGTCTTTATTAATGCCCCTGGGCAGGGAATGATATTGCTGGCAATATAGCAGTCTTTGTTCATTTTAAATTTATTAAACATAATGCACTTCATTTTCAAACATTTTACTGTTTCTTTTTAATTTCACTCAGTGTAAGTACAGAATAAAACCTTTTTAAACATTTAAGATATTGAAAACCCATATACGAGTGTATAACGGGAACGCTCCGGCCATCAAATAAATTTAAGTAGAAGCAATGGTAATTTTAAGCTCCCAAGTATTATCCCCTTCAGACATTAAGGCAGTATCCGTAACCATCAAATGGAAGTGTGAGGAGGAGAGGCTGCTAGGCCCCCTGGCCCCGGGAGACCTCAGCAGAGGGCCCGGCCTAGTGGAGCAGCCCAGCAGCCCCTCCAGACCGCTTGGCTCGGCGGGGTGGGCACTGTCTCTTCCGTTTTCTTGGTCCAAGAGAAATGATTCTTGGAGGCCAGGGTGCTTGTCTGAGAGGAGAGGTGGCCCCATCTACCCACTCTGTCCAGCCCACCAAGGGCCTACCCTTCCTCTTGAATGGACACGGGGCTTTCCCGGATTGGAAGGCAATTCCTTCCTTTGAGAGTCATGCTGGGCGCCCCCAACCCCAGCAGAGGTGCTTTCAGGCCTGTCCCACTGAGGTGGGCACCTGGCCAGTTCCCAAGCCTTAGGGTGGGGGCTCCCCTGAGATCATGCCCCGCCCCTCCTTCTGGGCCAGCAGCTGCCAGAGGAGCTGGGCCAGGCACCCTTCCTTATCCTCAAACCGCCCCCAACCCCGCATAACTCCCCCCTTCATCCCCTTTCCCCAAGGAATCCAAGCTCCGAGTTTAATGAGTCGTGAAGTGTGAGAACTTCCTGAGACCCCAGCGCCCCTGATGCCAATTCCAGATGTGCGAGGTGGGAGGGGCTGCGGCTCCTGGCCGGTGAAGACCTAGCCACCCTGGTCGGACTCCACTGTCCTGCATCCAGGTTCCAGCCATCCAGGCCCTGAATTGGAAACAGGCAACTTCTCCACTGAGAAATTACTCTTTTTATTTCTTGTAGGGTTCCTGGTGCCCTATTTCACGGCACCGACAAACGGAATATTACTTTTTTAAAACACTATGAAATACCAGGTCCTGTCTTCAGTGCTATTTTGGAGGGATTCAATTTTTGCTGAATGGGGAGAAGCTCCAGCATTTCTTTTGGGGGCTGATTGGTGGCTCCATGGGAGGAAGAAGAAAATTCTCAGGGATTGACTTGGCATTCTGGAGAGCCTTGTTGGTGTCTGGGTTCACCCACCTGCACTTACCGATATGCTCACACCCAGCAAACATGTCTTAGACAGGTTCCAGCCATCAGATACAATGCGCAGCACATTGTACCAGACCGCTCCTGTGCGTTAGCATTCTTTATTACTCGCTAGGCGAGTGACTATTTACAAGGTTATCTATGATCTATGATTTATCTGCCGGCAGGTCTCTGTTGATCCCCCCGTGTCCCCCCACCCCCACCCCAGCACTCCTCTGTTTGGTACCCTGATCTCATGGAGAAGTTACTCTGACCTGCTGGAAAAAAATTTCCTCACTTTCTGTGTTAGTGAATGTTCTATTTTGGCCAGACCTCATAGCAGACAACTTTGTTTCCCCGTGTTTGTGGTCAGGGCTGGGAGAGGCACTGGAAAAGCGGGATTTTCTGGAAAAATTTCAGTGCTCAGTTTGAGTGGAGATGGCTGCCCCCTCTTGCTTCTCATCAGGGCAGCAGACAAGAACAGGCTGCTGGGAACCAGGAGAGGGCCTTCTATCTGCTTGGGCCTGCCCCCTCCCCGCCCGCAGCAGGCTGCCCACCCCTGGGGGCCCTGTGAAGCCAGGCTGGAGGGGCCTTTCCCAGGTGCTAGGAGCTGCCAGCAGTGAGGTCTGGGGACCCAAAGTGAGCCTGGAGGGAAGTCTGTAAGGTCAACAGCCTGGGATACGTTAGGGTGTGTGTGGGGAGAGACCTTCCCCAACCCCACAAATAGGAAAGAAGCTGGGGTATAATAAGTGGAAATAACATCAGAGTCCCCACTGATCCTCCCATTACATTCTGTCTTCCAAGACCTTTGCCCAGGGCTATTCTCCCAGTCCCCTGGAAGAGGAGAAGCCAGGAGTGAGGACAGAAGGGCCAGCCTGGCTGTCCTGTCACTCCATCTCACCAGGCTAGGGCCAAGGAGAGTCCAGAACAGAAACACTAGCTCAGTGGCCTGTGAGCTTCATTTCCCCCCCCCCGCCCCGATCTACTTAAACAAAAAACAAACAAGCAAAACAAAACACAGAGGCACCTGGGCTACCCCTCATGTCCAGTGCGTCCTGCTGGACCTGTGCAGCCTCCGCAGGCTCCTGGTTCAACCGTGTTGGAGGGTCTCCCAGTGTGGCCCACCCCTGTGCTTTCAGGATCTAAGGCTGCCCTGCTTCTGGGCCAGAAAAGCCTCTCACCAGGTCTGGGCCCTGAGTCCTGGGCCCCTGCTGTGCAGAACCCACTGTCTCTGGAGTTAAGACTCTCTCTCTCAAAAAAAAAAAAAAAAAAAGATAAAGCGATTTAAAGATAATTAATTGCATTAAACTATTGACTAACTACCTCGTTCAATAGTAATTCATTTAGAGAATATTAAAATCGGAGGAACAATAATAAAATTGATGCCAATTCTCACGGGGAGGGAGATGGCCAGCAAATTGGATACTTTTCTTAATCTGGCGTAAATAATAACACGTCTGCTCCCCTTCTCTCTCAGGCCGATTCCCGTATCATTTATTCCAGACTCTAAAGCCGGGTTTCATAATTGATATCAGTTACTCAATGAGTGCTTTTTCATTTGTTCTTGTTATCCGTGATAATTGCGAAGTTCAGCCTCTCTCAGAGTTGAGATTCGGCTCTACCGTGGAGGCCTGCCTGGTTCCTCCAGCACAGCTCAGGGGCAGGACTGGGGGGGGCGGCTCTGCCCCCAGGCGCTGTTGTACGCCTGCCTTTGGGGTAGATGCACACAGCCCCCGCCTGGGGCCCAGATGCAGGGACCCGACCGTGGGGGCTGGAAAGTGCGGGGGCCTTCCTTGGGCCATGACCGTCCCGAGCCCCGCCATCCCTGAGAGGCACATTCAGTGGCAGACCCAGGGTTCAGAGCTGCGGCAACAATCCGTTTTTCAAACAAAAACGGTGAATCCCAAACGACATCTGGGGAAAAAATGCCACAGAGCCTGGAGGAGAATTTGGGAGCTGGAGAAAGAGAGGGACACTTGACTGAGGGGCAGCTGGACCAGGGGTGGGGCGCCGCAGGGAGGGATGCTGGCTCCCAACCTACTCTCCCTCTCCGAGCCCTGGGCACAGGATTGTCGCAGACAGGCCGGCCCGGAGCCCCGGCAGCCAGTCCGGTCCTCGAGATGACTATTTGTTATTTATTCACTTATTTATTCATTTATAAAGTGTTTACTTAGCTCGGTGCAGATGTAACATCTCATTTACAGCGCGGCCTCAGGGCATAGAAACAATTGGCAACAAAAGAGTAACTCCGGAGAATTAGAGAAACACACGCGCGCGCACACACGCGCGCACACACACGCGCACACACTCACACCAACAACAGAGCTGGGTTGGGGGAGCGGGTAGGGCGCAGAGCGCGGGAGAGGGGCCGGGACCCGCCGTCGGACTCTGGGAGGCGACCCCGCAGGAGTCGGGTGGGGGCTGCGCGGGTGCGCACTGACCCGGCTCGGCTGGCCGCGCTTAGGGCGCCTTTGGAGCGGGTCCGGGCCTGCCCGGGACCCCGAGGCGGCGGCAGCCAGGGCGGCCCCACGCAGGGCGTGCACCTCTGCTTCGCGGTGCCGGCCCCTCCCAGCCGGCGCCCTCAAGCCCTCTTCCCGGGCCCAGCGGAGGGCACGCAGGCCTCGCCGCGGACCACCTCCTCCCGGCCCCCATCGCGGCGGCCTGAGCCCCCTGCAGCCCGTCCTGGTGGCCGCGTGACCATAGCCGCGCAGCGGGGAAACTGAGGCCCCGCGGCGCTGTGGCCCGGGCGCCCGGGAAGGTGCGGGGAGCGGAGGGCTCCAGCTGGGGCGCGAGGGATGGAGGGGGCGATGGGGGGGCGCGCTGGCGGGACCCCGGGCCCGCCCCTCCCCTGCGCCGCGTGCGGGGTCTCGGCGGTGGGTGTCAGCCGGCCGCTCACAGAAGGGGCTGCAGGGGGTCCCCGCCCCCCCCGCGGGCACCCGGGCGCGGACCGGAGGCAGCTGGGACTGTTTAACTGGGAGCCGGTTGCTTGGCAACCCGCGGCGGCTCATTACCACGGCCACAGTGATTAACCAAAAAAAGAAAAAAAGAAAGAAAGAAAAAGAAAGGGAAAAAGGGAAAGAAAAAAGTAAGGAAGAAAAAATAGGGGGAAAGCTGGAATATGAAAGTAAAATGGATTATTTAATTAGCTAATTGACAATCAACTTCTTCTTAATTATTGACTTAATTAAGAAAGCGTAGCCCCAACACTGCCCCCATCCAGCGTGCTGGTACACTGGCAGGATTTCCAAAGGCGCCCTGCTCTTCCCCTCCACCTCTACCTCCAGCTACTGGGAGGCAGCTTCCTCTCGTCTCAGCGGGGTCCCCAGCCCCCGGCCGCCCCAGGAGAGGGTGACTGAGAGAGATTCTCCTCTGACAGCCAGGACAGGGGCATCAACCAGCTATGCGGGAACTTTCCCAGAAGGGCCCAGGGGTGCTCTTCCTTCCCCGACTTCCCTGGTTCAGGCGGTGTGTTGGGTGCCGGGCTGTGCTGGACACCCCTTCCTGGTGGTCCTGATGCTCCAGTGCTGGGCAGGCAGGAGCCCTGGGGGGCACCGGCTGGGGCCTTGGTAGTCACCATCTCAAGCATGTTCGGAGGAACCCGCCGGGTGACTGCTCTCACTGTCTCCATTTTAAGGAGAGGAGAGTGAGGCTTATCTCACACACAATTTTAGGGGCAGCCAAAAGTTCAGGGAGAGTGAGCAAAGGGAGAGGAGGTGCAGTCGGAGACAGGTGGGAGTGGTCATTTAGGGCTGCAGGTTGAACAAGGCAGGATGGGGGCTGGGAGGGTCATGGTCTAAGCTGAATCTCAAAGACTGGCTGAAGGGCACGTAATGGATGGTGTAATGTGTCACAGGCCCCTTCCACATGGGTGCCCTCTTCCCTAACTGCGGGGACCCCCCCAGCTGAGGCCCTCCCTCAGCACTGCCCTGGCTGAGGGGGACTGCCCCCCAAGGTTGGCTCCTTCACTGCAGATACAAAGGTCGGCCGTGGACCTCCATTTGGGACAGCTCTGAAGGACGGAGCCCTGGAGGCCCTGTAGGGTGCAGTTTAACGTCTCCTTCTGTCCAACCCCCTCCCTCCCACCTTCCTCCCCCAGCAGCCTCCACCACAGCACACAGAGCTCCCTCTCTGACTTCCCTGATGTCCTGCAGCCGCTGCCCAGGCCAAGAGGCCCAGCAGACAGGGCTTGCTGATGAACTGGGAGGTGGAGAAGGACAGAGGTCCAGCAGGACATCCCGTTGCTGGTCTTCTGGAGCTGGACACTGGAGATCTGGGGGCTCTGTGCTGGCTCTCAGAACAGATATGTACCCCATCTCCCTCCTTGTTCCTCCTTCTCTGGGGCTCCATCTTTCTACTTTCCCTCCTTGCTCCTCTTTCTCAGATTCTACTCTCTTCCTTAAGGCCCTGACCCCCAGCCAAGCCCTCTCTGGGATTCCTTCTGTTTTCTGAAAAGTCCAAAGCAGCCACTTTGCTGGGGGCTGGGGTCTTTTCTGAGGGGCTGGGCAGGAAAGGGAAGGCAGCCCCCACCCCAGGGGACACTGCTCTGGACCTCACCCCGTGTCCTCTGGGTGCCGAGGGCGGGTGACAGTGCAAGGGCCGCTGCTGGAGTTGGGGAGCCCCAGCTGGGACCCCTGGCACCACAGTCACTGAGACCCACAGACCCTGGCAGGGTTGAGGCCAGGCCTGAGGCAGGAGGGTGGACTTGGCCAGCCACCCTGCTCTGCTCTTCCTGCTTCAGGGCTCCGTGAAGAGCAGAGAGGCCAGAGGAAGCCATGGAAAAGCATGTTTGTTGGGAACCCTTGCAGGTTTGCTTGAGGGATTGGGCACAGCTTCCTGAACTAGAAGGTTAGGGAGGGCAGGGCAGACCCCCAACACTGGGGTCTCTTTCTGAGCCTTGGAAGGGTTCAAGAGCTCTCAGTTTGCTCTCCTTGAGAGAGCGAGGAGAGTGGCTGGGTGTGTGTCCCAGGCCAGGGCAGCATTGCAATCCCTGCGTGGGGGAGGGCCTGGACTGTGTTGTCTTCCTCTGCCAGCCGCTGTCACAGTTACCCAGAGCCCTTGGTCTTCCTAGCTGTGAGCCTGAGGTCCTGTCTGCAAGAATATCTCAGCCAGCCTTGCAGAGACTGTCCCCTCACAGATTTGGAATTTCAGGGATCCGTCCCTCCCACCCGCCCAAGCTCAGGCGTTCCAACGACATCCTGACCATCTTCACACTCCAGGATGACGCGGAGGCTTCTGGGCCCCAGCATCCTGTGAGAACTGGTCAGATCTGGGTGTTAAGATGTACCTGGGATTTGTTTTAATCAGGAACAGTGAGACATGCAGACACAGAAAGGACTGTCTTGAAGAAGTTTACACGGATTCCTGGATCCAGGAGATGAGGCCCACCACGCAGGACTGTGGGGCCTCACCAGGAGGCCGAGGGAGCCAGGGAAAAAGCAAGGCCCCAGGGCTTTTATGTGGTGTCTCAGGGGAGGAATGTGTGATGTCAGATCAGTAAATTTGAGTGAGTTTAGGACTGGCTAGTTTGAATAATTTTGCAGGCTCAGGGGCATGGAGGTTTGTCCCTATTTGTCTGGTAGCTGACCCCAGGTGATTAGCAGCAGGGTGGTGCCTCCTGGAGCTTAAGAGCCAGAGACAGGAGGCTGTTCAGGGTGGGCTCTGGATTGGTTGGTTTGCATTTGAAAAAGGCATGGTCCTGGGGCAAGTTATTTACTGTCTGGGAGGAACAGTCTGTGCCCGGTCGTAAGGCCGCAGATGCCAGAGCATCTGAGTACAGAAAGTAAGGGGTACCTGGCTGGCTCAGTCGGTGGAGAACGCCGCTCTTGATCTCTGGGTCATGAGTTTGAGGCCCACACTGAGTGCAGCGATTACTTAAAAGAAATGAATAAATAAATACATAAATAAACAAAATTTTTAAAAAAGAATAAAAAAGGAGTACAGAAAGTATGAAAACATGGTGAACACACCTGCCCCCCCCCCAGCTTTGTGGGGGAGGGAGGCTGAAGGTTCAGACCCGTTACTACTCATGGCCCAAACACAGGGATTGAGGAGAGTGCTGGCCCAGGGCCTGGGGGAGGGGCCGGGCTGGAGGGCAGAGCGTCTGTGGGGCGCACTGTGGGCGGTGGCCCCAGGCCCAGAGAGTGCTTTTCTGCAGATCTGTCCAGAAGTGAGGTGCTCCCCAGCCCTTACTGGGGGCCAGCGAGGGGCCCCGAGCTTTATCATTGCACTCAGGCTTGACCTATCTCTTAGGTGGGCTCCATGCTGGCTCAGTGGGCTGGTGAGGGCAGCCACTTGGGTCACTTTGCCCAGAGGGGAACTCGGGGCTGACACTGGGTTGTGTGGAGGCTGCCCGGGCACCTTTCTGGGAACAGCCTGACAAGGCAGAGTGGGGCTGCAGTGGTGGGGTGTCTGTGCAGCAGCTGGGGGCCCCTGCCCTCCTCTGCAGGGAGCAACCTCAGCTTCCCACTAGTCACCTGGGGGTCCCCATCCTCTGTTTCCCGACCTTGTCGGAGCCTGAGGGTTGAGTAGCAGCCACGAGAAGCTGGAAGGATGGCCAGGTCGATTTCCCGCCACCGAACTTTGCCTCCCTCTGCGCTGATTTCCGGGCCTGTGACTGGTGCTGACTTCTAGACGCCTCTCTCAGAAGGCTGAGAGGGGTCTGAGCACGGGCCAGCAGGGTCTCCGCAGCGCGGGAGGGCCCTGGGGCCTGAGCCCCCGGGCATGTGCACCTCTCTGACCCCTCCCAGGGTGGTGCTGAGGATTTAGGGGGATAGCAGATGCAATGGTCTGAACTGGGTTCCTCCCCTCAAAATTCACACGCTGAAGCCACAGCCCCCCGCACCTCGCACCTCGGAATGTGACTGTATTTGGGGGCGGGGGTCTCTAAAGAGGGGACTAGAGTATGATGAGGTCACTGAAGTGGGCTCTGCTGCAGCAGAACTGGGGTCCTGTGGGAAGGGGAGATGAGGATGCAGACGTGCACAGAGGACTACCGCAGGGGTCGCAGGGGGCTGTCTGCAGGCCCAGGGGAGAGGCTCAGGAGAAACCAGCCCTGCCCGCACCTCCACCTCTGACTTTTGGTCTCCAGACCCGAGAGGCCACGTATGTCTGTGGTCTCAGCCCCCTGCCTGGGCATTTGTTCTGGGAGCCCTCGCAGACTAACGCACCTTCCGTCACAGGGCGGGCACGGGTCTGGCATGAAGGAGGTGCCTGCTGACTGGCCTGGGCAGTCTCACCTGGGCCCTGGGGTGACTTTGGGGGTGGGGGTTCTGACATCCCCAGGCCTCAGTGTCCTCACTGGGGAAGTGGCTCCCGCTGGGCCTCTCCAAGGCTTGGGGACAAGTCTGTTCCACCCAGGAGCAATGCTAAGGCCAGGAACAATGCTTCGCTCTCTCCCAGGCCTGTGGAGGGGTCCCGCGTGTCCCTGCCTGGAAGTCAGGGCTGTCCCCCAGCCGAGCTCCAGCCTCCTCTGTCTCCCAGGGCTTTGGGCTGAGCCATCAGGAAGTGGACAGATGTCTCTTTCGGGGGCATGTTCCTGTGTCTCAAGCCTTCCTTACAGGCAGAGAGGAAGTTTGGGCTGGCCTTGGCCTTGGCTTCTGTGGAGGGAGCTGGCCTGTGGGGTGGAGGGCTGTTCCCAGCTTTTAGCTGCAGATTTATGTAAATATGGATTATGGAATTTGGCCCCAGTTCTCCCTTCCCTTTCCCTCCTCCCCTACCCCAGAGCAGACTGGGCATTAGCGCCTGTTGGTGGGTGGATTTCTGCAGCCTGTCAATGAGCAGCAGTTAATTCTCAGGCAAATGTCTACTTATCTCACAGTTGCGGTGGGCTTAGGCATTTGCAAGGGACCACCTTGCTCAGCCTGGAATGGGGTGAAAGGGAGGGGAGGGGTGCAGCAGGCCACAGAGAAGGGGGGCTTTCCTGACCCTTGCTTGTGGTTTCTCTTGGCTTCAGGGTGAGAGTCACATGCAGCCACCAGGAGCAGGGGAGAGAAGTGGTGCCCAGCAGGCAGGCCAATCTCTTCTGCCTTTGTGACTCAGGGCAGGGCCCTTCCTCTCCTCTCCTCTCCTCTCCTCTCCTCTCCTCTCCTCTCCTCTCCTCTCCTCTCCTCTCCTCTCTTCTCCTCTCCCCTCATCTTCCCTTTCCTCCCCTCCCCTCCCCTCCCCTCTTCTCCCTCTCTCTTTTTTTTTAAAGTAAACTCTACCCCAGACATGGGGCTCGAACTCATGACCCCGAGACCAAGAATCGCATGCTCCACAAACCGAGCTCTGAGGAAACAGACACTCACCTGCCCCATAGGGTGGCTTGGGATAAGGCTAGTAAGCCTGTCATCTGGAACCCAGCCACCTGAAACCTAAAGGCACGATTCTGTCCTCTACCACCTCTGGTTTAGAAAGACACAGAACAACGGCACGCATTTGGCTAAAGCTCAAGCAAAGTCTGGTGGGGCATGCTGAGCCAAGCCTCCTGCACACTCGCAGGCCCACGAACAAGGAGCCGGCCCTGCTGGGAGACAGGCTCTGGTCCCTGGGAGAGTCCCTGAAGGAGGACCCAGGGAGGGAGTGGACCCCAGAGGCTTCCTCGGGGTTGCACAGAAGTGAGAGTGAATGTTGTCCAGTTTAATAAGCAGCACAAGCAACATCATGTTGGGCCAAGACACCAGGTGTGCCAGTGGGCACGGAACACGGGTCCTGCGTGCTCGGCTTCTGTGGGTGGGCTGGCCCTGGTTTGTCCTGCACCAGTGGGATCGTCCTGGTCTGCCACCCAGGAGGACCGAGGTCCCCTGGGTGCAGGTGACCACTGTACCCTTGTCTTCTATCTTCCCCATCAATCCCCTTCTCCCACTGGTTTCAGAGCCACAAGAACCACGAAATTAGTTCTAAAAAAATTACCCCTTCACTTCACTGCTAATCCCCTAACTCCCTTAATTAAGTCAATGGTAGCCTAAATTGTTCTAAACATCTTTTGGGGGATTATATATTTTAATCATCATTATCCAATGAGTATTTGATTATACAGTCATCATATAATCAAGAGTAAAAATTATAATCCAAAAAAAAGGCATTTACTAACACTTTAAAGGCCAGGGTATTTGATAAAGAGTGCTGGAGGATTAGGTACTGCACTGAGAGATGCCAGGGGCTGCCCGGTCAGGGACTCGAGTGGCCGCTCCGTTCTGAAAAATAAGACCATGATTTAAGGAAAAAGGAAAAAGAAAACCAAGCTGTCCTGTCTTCTCCCCGTCGTTCCCTGCTCCTCGAGTCACTAGGTGTCTTACTGGGACAGCTGTGATGGAAGTGATTTCTAGAAATATCACTAGGTTTGGGGTTTGCACAGAGTGTTAAGGGAGCCCCTGAGTTGGCTGATGAGATCTGGAGCCCGTGAGGTCTTCTGGCCTGTGTGCTGGGGTTTGATCCCAGCTTCCCGCTGGGAGGCGGGAAATGTCCACTCTGGCCCACCCCACCCCCTGCGAAGCTTGGCAACTCCTAGCGGCTCTCAGTTAACTCAGGAGTTGGGACAGACAGCAGCAGCTGAGAGTGAGGAGTCTGGGTCCAGCCCTGCCACTTGCCTGCTGTGTGACTTAAGGCAAAGTGCCCAACCTCCCTGTGCCTGGGTTTCCGAATCTGTGAAATGGAGGTGATACAAGGACCCAGTAGGCTTGTGGGGAGCTTTAAGTGAGGGAATGCTGTGAAGGGCTAACAGCACCTGGCCTTGGTTAGCACTCTGAAGTATGAGCTGCTACAAATAGCTTAAAGGGGACACAGAGCTGCCCAGTCCCCCAGATAATCCAGAAGCCACTTGGGTGCAACTTCCCAGGCCATTCTGGGGTGTCTCTCCTGTCAGTCTGCCTTCCTCAAGGTCAGAGGAGCCCATGTGGGACTCGAAGAGGCCTTCTGGTCCGCTGAGTCCAGCCTTCTCTGTTTAAAGAAGGGGAAACTGAGGCCCAGAGAGGAATGGGGAGTGGAGGCTCAAGGTCTACTGTTCTCTTTCACTGTGCACCCCTCCCTGCCCCCAGAAAGGCTGTTTCCCACCCTGGGGGCTGTTCTTTGCGTGATATTGCAGAGGGGGTAGGACGGGGGAGTGACCAGGCATGTGTCGCCTCTGTCCCCAGACCTGCGTGGGGGTGCGGAAGGGAGGCAAGGTGGGCAGAACCTCTGAGTGGCTGGTGGTGCTCGGCTCCAGGTGTGTGGTGGAGAAAACCGTGGCTTCCTTCCCCCTCCGATCCGCGGACTCACCTGTCTGTGTGCATTATAGCACATCTGGAAAGGGCAAATGTGCAATAGTAAAGCAGAAGGAAAAACCTTTCTAACTTTCCAAGTCACTGATTGGACTTAGTATAAAATCTCTTGGTGGCTTGCTGGTCACCCCAGAATGAAGGCCGGGCACTTGGGCCCCTTACACCTTGTCCTCTGGGGCCCTTCCTCCCCCTCCACGGCATCCGGCCACATGAAGTCACACTGCTCCTGCTGCGTTTCCTCCTCTCCCTGCCTTTCCTGGCAAACTCCTACTCATCCTCAAAGGCTTCCCTCAAGTGCCCTCTCCTCTGGGAGGCCCTTCTGGATTGCCTCAGGCAGGCCCACTGGCTTTGCTGTCAGTTCTTATCTCTGTGATAGCACCTGTCGGAGGGCTTCATGCGGGCCAGCATCCCGCCAGGGAGGTTGTCTCCCGACACACCCACCTTATGGATGAGGACACCGAGGTCCAGGGAGGGGCATCGACATGTGCAGGTCATCTGGCGTTGTGCTGCAGGGGGCTGAAACCCAGCCCTCCTGCTGCCCCAACCTGGACACTTTCCCTTGTGTCCTGAGTCCTGACACAGGCGTCCGCGGGCCTGCCACTCAGGATGACCGCGTCCGGCCCCTCCCACTGGGCTGGGTCCCCTGTTTTTCTGCCCAGCCCCCATCCCTGGGCGCCTGCGTCTCCCTCTGCTCTTCCCAGGACTGGGGGGCGCTGCCCCCACCCGCCGTGCCTCTGGTGGCCCCTGGGCCAGGCGAATGATGGTGAGACCATGCTGTGAGTCCCCCTCTATTGACGTCTGCTGAAATCGTTGGAGACAAAGTTCCTGCGCAGACATTACAGCCACTTTTCAGAGCGAAACATCTGTCATTTAGCGCTATGACGCTACGGGGACGGCACTTATAACAATCTTGTTGCACTTAATTTATTTTCTTCCGAATGCTGCCGAGGAGGGTGAGTTCCTAGGTGCTTTGTATGGACAAATTTGACTCCTGCTGGGTGAGGATGCCCCCGCCCCCCCGCAGGGGACCCGCCCAGGGGCTCTCATCAGCCGATTGATTTATCCCTTCTCAGACCTGCCATGAGCCCTCGGTGGGAACGCCAGCGGACCACCTTCCCTCCCTCAGCCAGCCCCTGGCCGGCCGGGTCGGAGGAGACTGCACGCTGGTCTGAGCTGGGATCTTCCCATGGGGAGCAGCGGACCGAGGGCTTGCCCATCCCCCAGCCGCCATGCTCTCCTCACCCACATCTCTGCTCACCCAGCGCCAGGGCTGGAGACCCCACTCTGGTCCTCTGGGACCCCTCGTCCCTCCTCCAGGATGAGAAATCTGCAGAGTGAGCTCCTGCCCAGGTGTTTCTCCCACACCAGGGGCCAAAAGTGAGTCCCACCCTCAGGGTTGCCGCTTTCGGGCCTCCTGTCCTGGCCCTGTCCCACCCTGGAGAGGCTGACAGAGGAGGAAGCAGAGACTCAGAGAGGGTCAGACACTTGCTGGGGGACACACAGCAGGGCAGTGGCAGAGCTGGGTTTTGAAGATGCCTTCCCAGGAGGGCTGACAGCAGGGAACAGAGAGGCTGGAAGAGGCCATATGAGGGCAGATTAGGGCTGGACAGGGCTGCAGGGCAGGGCGGTCCCTGACCCAGACGTCGGGGCCAAAAACAGCCCCTTACCATCCTCCATCTCGCCTCTGACATGGGGCAATAGTACTCCTCTGAAATAACAAGGCCCTGCCCTGCTGGCTACCCTGGGGAACAGCCGTGGGGGCCGGCCATGGGGGCCAGCCATGGGGGACAACACTGGGGGACAGCTGTGGGGACCAGCCATAGGGGACAACACTGGGGGCCAGCCGTGGGGGACAGCGTTGGGGGCCAGCTGTGGGGGACAGCCGTGGGGGACACTGCTAGGGGCCAGCCATGGGGGACAGCACTGGGGGACAGCCGTGGGGGACAGCTGTGGGGGACAGCGCTGGGGGCCAGCTGTGGGGGACAGCGCTGGGGGCCAGCCGTGGGGGACAGGGCTGGGGGCCAGCCGTGGGGGCCAGCCGTGGGGGACAGCGCTGGGGGCCAGCCGTGGGGGATAGCACTGGGGGCCAGCCGTGGGGGACAGCACTGGGGGACAGCCGTGGGGGACAGCCGTGGGGGACAACACTGGGGGACAGCCGTGGGGACCAGCCATAGGGGACAACACTGGGGGCCAGCCGTGGGGGACAGCGTTGGGGGCCAGCTGTGGGGGACAGCCGTGGGGGACACTGCTAGGGGCCAGCCATGGGGGACAGCACTGGGGGACAGCCGTGGGGGACAGCTGTGGGGGACAGCGCTGGGGGCCAGCCGTGGGGGACAGCGCTGGGGGAGAGCCGTGGGGGACAGCTGTGGGGGACAGGGCTGGGGGCCAGCCGTGGGGGCCAGCCGTGGGGGACAGCGCTGAGGGCCAGCCGTGGGGGATAGCACTGGGGGCCAGCCGTGGGGGACAGCACTGGGGGACAGCCGTGGGGGACAGCCGTGGGGGACAACACTGGGGGACAGCCGTGGGGACCAGCCATAGGGGACAACACTGGGGGCCAGCCGTGGGGGACAGCGTTGGGGGCCAGCTGTGGGGGACAGCCGTGGGGGACACTGCTAGGGGCCAGCCATGGGGGACAGCACTGGGGGACAGCCGTGGGGGACAGCTGTGGGGGACAGCGCTGGGGGCCAGCTGTGGGGGACAGCGCTGGGGGCCAGCCGTGGGGGACAGGGCTGGGGGCCAGCCGTGGGGGCCAGCTGTGGGGGACAGCGCTGGGGGCCAGCCGTGGGGGACAGCTGTGGGGGACAGGGCTGGGGGCCAGCCGTGGGGGCCAGCCGTGGGGGACAGCGCTGAGGGCCAGCCGTGGGGGATAGCACTGGGGGCCAGCCGTGGGGGACAGCACTGGGGGACAGCCGTGGGGGACAGCCGTGGGGGACAACACTGGGGGACAGCCGTGGGGACCAGCCATAGGGGACAACACTGGGGGCCAGCCGTGGGGGACAGCGTTGGGGGCCAGCTGTGGGGGACAGCCGTGGGGGACACTGCTAGGGGCCAGCCATGGGGGACAGCACTGGGGGACAGCCGTGGGGGACAGCTGTGGGGGACAGCGCTGGGGGCCAGCTGTGGGGGACAGCGCTGGGGGCCAGCCGTGGGGGACAGGGCTGGGGGCCAGCCGTGGGGGCCAGCCGTGGGGGACAGCGCTGGGGGCCAGCCGTGGGGGACAGCCGTGGGGGACAGCGCTGGGGACCAGCCATGGGGGCCAGCCGTGGGGGACAGCGCTGGGGGCCAGCCGTGGGGGACAGCGCTGGGGGCCAGCCGTGGGGGACAGGGCTGGGGGCCAGCCATGGGGGACAGCCCTGGGACCCCTGTGTGGGGACAGATGTGGCAGAGACAGAGAAAGGGAGAAAGACGACCTTCCCCTGCTCCGCCCTGCCCTGCTGCCCCTGCCTCACAGCCCGGCTGCTCGGTCCCAGCCCACCTGCCTGAGCCCCTGAGGAACATTTCTGGGGTGTCTTCCCTCCCCACCCCTGCTCTGGTAAGGCCAAGACCACGGGGGAATCCTCTGACACGTGTCTCCATTTTAGGGGTGAGGAACCTGAGACTCGGGGAGTCTGGGGTTGCTGCAGACCGCTGCCTCAGCTCACGAGAGCCATGCCGCCATCGGGAAGCTCACGTGGCTGGCTGGAAATGGGCCCCAGTAGGAGTATCTACACCACAGAGATGGGCGTAATGTTACAGGTGCGCCCCGCAGAGAGCTCCGTGTCACACACGGCCCAGCACAGCGCCGCCCAGGCAGACGGCGGCCTCAGTGAGTGCCCGCACCACACACCCACTGAGCCCCGGCGCCTCCCAGGGGCTCTCCGCCGCAGTCTCCCGTAGCCTTCCCAGCAGGCCTGCGAGGTCCATGGTCACGGGGGAGCAGGGACGCTGCTGGAGCATGACCTGCGCCCCGGCTGGCGAGTGCCTCTCCTGAGGGCTGCCGCGTCCGCGTGACCCTGTGTGGGAAGTGTCGGCACCCCAGACCACACTGTGCAAACAGGCTCGAAGCAGCCACGGGACTTACCTAAGACCAGAGACCACGGGTCCTGGAGCAGCGGTGGAGTGGGTGGCTGCCGGGGGCCCTGGGGTGGGAGAAGTGGTGGGGGGTGAGGACATAGGGACTCAGGAGCTCAGGATGGCCCAGGGTGGTGCAAGGAAACCTCTATCCCCATCCTGGCGTTGTCACCACCTTCTCATGTGATCTGAGTCCCCCACCTGCTCCGAGCCTCAGTTTCCCCATCCTGTGTCTCCTCTCGGGATCTGCCCCCCCCATGCTGTGGAAACCTCTCCTGCCCCTACTCCCAGACTGTTGGACCAGCCTGGGAGTGTTCCTATGGCCCAGACCGCCGATGCCCCTCAGGCCTGGGGCCTGCTGGAGGGCAAGGCAGGGCCCTGGGCAGGAGACAGCGGTGTGGAATGAAGCTTGGGGGTGGGGAGCCGGCCAGGGGAGCCACACCTGCTGGGATGAGGGGAGGAGCCCAGCGGTGCGTCCTGCTGAAGCCTTCTGGGACCACCTGCCCCCCCCCCCCCCCGGGTGCACCCACAGCCACCTCTGCAGGCTCCGTCTCGGCATTTCCTTTCTGTGAGTTCCTCCTGGGCAGGCAGGAGCTGAAGCAGCGGGGGTCACATCCCGGTGGCACCCAGCAGGTGCCTTGCACCCACCCGGTGCTCTGCGAATGTGTTTTGCTTCAAATTGGATGGGAGTCGTTAGGTGTGGGGTTAGGGGGCAGGAGGTACTCATGCAGGCCCATCAGGCTCAGCCTGGAAGGAGCCAGGGCCGGGGTACCTGCCAGACACTGAGCCTGGGTGCTTCTGAGGGGGGCAGGCTGGGTGCTGGGCAGGAGCGCCGGGTCCTCCAGGGCAGACAGGGCTTCCCCCTAAACCCGCGCGTGCTGAGTGTTCAGTCTGCGCCTGCCCCCAGGCGGGCGGGTGACGGAGGCGAGGCGAGAGGAGCCACGTGGGCAAGTCCTCCTCCTGGCTGCCTAGGCTTGGTTCAAACGTTGGTTTCAGCCTGGCCAAGCCAGCCCAGGGCCCAGGCACCTCCCCAAGCATCATCTCCCATCAAACGGCATGAGTAATTTAGTCTCTAATTAAAAGTGAGGTCAAGCCATGAGAAAGGGCTGGATGTCCGGTGGCACCAAGATGCATTAAATTGCCAGCAGAGCTGAGAGGCAGGCGGGCAGGATGCTTCAGTATGCCTTGGCTCGCTGTGGAGGCAGCAGGGTCCACCCTGGGGAGAGGGTCTCTGAATGCGGGCGAGGCTGCTGGGCAGACCCAGAGACACCCCTCTTCCCGCCACCATTGCCACCTGAGGGACTCCCCCCCTCCAGCTGCCACCACCCCGCGTTCCCCAAACACACCAGCTCCATCCTGCTGTGGGGGGGTGTGTGTTCTTTCTGGAACATTCTTCCCCCAGATATCTTCTTGGCTTGCTTCCTCACTTCATTCAGGTCTGTACTCAGATGTCCCCTTGCCTTTGTCCCAGTCCTTTTGTCCCACTCCCTGCCTGGGTCTCCAGGCAATACTTCTCACTGCTGGGCATTCTATATATTGAGCTGTCTGTCTCTCCAACTAGAGTATCAGGGCAGGGCCTTCGCCTGGGTCCTACCTGTCCCCAGCACCAAGGACAGCACCCGGCACACAGTGGGCGCAGGGGAGGCTGAGCACCAGAGGGGTGTCTCCCCAGCCCAGAGCCCCCTGGGGACAGGAACTGGCAGGTGCTGAGCTGCTGGCTTGCTCTGCTGGGTTCTCTCCCTCTGTTCTCCTCATAGGTGGAGACCCAGAAGGCAGGCCCTGTGGTCCCTCACCCTGAAAGTATCCGACGTGGGGCGCTGTCCCCTCTGCTCTGGGATAGCTGGAGGGACGCTGCAGGGAGAGGCGTCCTTTGCTGCCTGGATGCAGACTGGCCACAGGAGAGCCCCACCCCTGCCCCATAGACACCCACCTTCCTGATGGGTCAGGGCTGAGGGGACAGCCGACAGCTTAGCGGCCCTGCCCAGGAGACAGCCAACTAGGGGCCAGGGCCAAGGGGTAGGTGCTGCGGGGGTGAGGCTGGATCCCTAATGCCCCTTCTTGCCTTGAGAGGACAGTCCTCCAGTAGTAGCAGATCCCCACCAGGTGCTGCTTGGACCAGGGTCGCACAAGGAAGTAGGTCCAGAGCTGGACGGAGGAGAGGCTCCGTGCCCATGTTGCCACCAGATCCTGCCCCGGGGGGCTCCCCAGCAGCACTGCGAGTCCTCACAAAGGAGAGCCTCGAGTTATGAAGCAGTCCCTGGGCCCTGTGTGGTGGCACCAGGATCATTCCCACTTTCCAGAGGGAAAAACTGAGGCTCAGGGAGGTAGATGACCTTGCCCAAGGCCCCCAGTTGGTCAGTGGCTAGGAGCTGCCCACTGTGCCCTTCACCGTAGCATGGGGTCTGAGACCACCCAGCTCCCGCTGGCCCCCACCCACCCCTGCTGAGGTTCTGAGAAGTGAGGTCAGAGTCCAGGGCCAGGGATGCCATTGGGACAGATGCTTGCTTGGGGGCCAGAGGCCAGTGATTTTATCCCTTGCAAGGGGCTAAGTGAAAGTCCCACCTGGGGCGCCGACTGGCACCCAGGGCCCCTGCCCCAGCTCCTGCTGCCCGTGCTGCCCCAGCTGCCTTCCGGCCAGCCGGCCCTGGCCCCCTGGGAGGATCCTGGTTTGCATTTTCCTAGTGGAATCACTGAGGGGTGGTGCCGGGGAGGGAGGGGCCCCGTTGGCCCTTGGGTAGCAGATTAAAGATGGATATTTTGTTTGTTACAATCAAGACCTCTGATTTCAGTTTTATAAATTTTTAAAATATTAATTATATTTTGGAAAGTGTTCCGAGGTGAATGTATTAACCATGGCTGCCTGCTTGGATGGCGGCTCTGTGACTTGGCCCAGATTAGAGCAGAGGAGGAGGTGGGGCATTTAATCCACCTTGTTAAGTTATTAAATTTTCTTTATTTACACACGCACCCACTTTCATTAGCATTGTAACAGGTGCTCATTAACAATTTATCATTTGGGAGGCAAGCGAGACAACAGGGAGAGAGACATTGCTACAAAGTTTACTCTTAATTACAAGAAAGAGGCTTTGAGGACAAAACAAGGCTGCACCCCTCCCGGTCTCCCTGCCTTCCCAAGCCCCCCCCCTCCCCCCCCCCCCCGGTTCCAGGCCCCAGAGGCTTCCAGAAGCCCACTGTCTGCTGGCTCTGGTCAACCCCGGGCTCTCAGAGGAGCGCCGGCAGTGCGGGAGCGTGGTCTGTGCCCTGGGGCGGGACTGGACCCCTGGGCTGTGGCCTCCTGAGCCCTGAGGGGTGGAAGGTGCATGGGCACAGAGCCCGTGGGCCAGGACCCCTGCCCAGACTGGGTGACCGGGGCAATGACTTCACCTCTAGAAGCCTCCTTGGCCTCCTCTCTAGAGTACATGGTCGTGTGGTTGTTTGCAGGATTACCTGGGATGGTGTTTAAAGGCCTGCCTGGTAGGGACGGGGTGGGAGGGGCCCGGAGAGAGCCCCCAGGGGAGCCATGGGCTGGAGGAGGGGCTCGGCGGTCCAGCAGAGCTGGGAAGTGGTGGCCTGTCAGCGGGACTAGAAGGTCTTGTGTTTCCACGCCCCTGAGGGGGTCCAGGGACACTGTGCTCATGAGCAAGGAAGGGGTGACCAGGCCTTGGCATGGTGTGGGGCCCCGAGGGGCTTATGGCCTGTGGTGCCCCTCACGGGTGGTCCTGCTTTCCAGAATTCCTCCTCGGGACCTCCCTGGCGGGCATGCCATCAGCAGGCTGCTTTGGGGGCCCTCCGCGTCTGGTTGTCACAATCTCTTAGTGGCCTGGAAGCAGGAACCTATGTCCTCCTCCCATATGCCCGAGTTCCTGCTGCCCTGGGCCCTACCGGATGTTAGGGTGCTGGGTGAGGGGTGTCTGAAGGTCCCTCATCAGAGGGGACACAGAGGGCTGGGGAGAGGAGACTGCGTAGACAGCATGTTGTCAGCCCTGTAGGGCGCCAGGACTGGGCATGGGTGTGGAGGGTGGGGGCTCCAGGGTTCTGCCAGGCAGTGGGTGCTGGACACAGGAGGAGGTGGGTGCGAGCAGGGGGCCCGCCACCTCCTGGGAGGCCAGTCCCAGCTCGACTCCAGCAGGAGCCACTTGCCCTGGGGTCCAGGCCTTGGCATATCATACCTGCCTTCTCCTGTTCCCTGTGGGGCCCCAGGGGCTGGCACGAGGGAGCTGATGACCGTGTGGCCCAGCCTGACCCTGGTCCACTTCCTTCCCCCAGAGAGGCAGGTGGAGATGAGCCATTGGGCCTCCTCCCGCACCTGCAGCCGGGTGAGCTGGCCAGGTGAGCGGGGGCCTCCGGCCGTGTGCCGTGGGCAACACGCACCTCCCTGCTCTCCCACAGAGTGACCCTCGCCCTAGGGCGGGCGTGGGGCCTCTCCAGCCGCCTAGATAATCGTCTGCCTCACACTGCTCCTTTAAAACATATTTCCAGGGTGTTTTTCGCGGATAGGGCTTTTAATATTCATCTCAGCACTGACAATTTTTCCTGCCTTGTTACGAAGAACCGGTGTCGGTTTTTCATTGTATCTTTGGACAGTCGGTTTATTCGGAGCCACTTAAAGGCTCAAAAGTGATTCTCTTTTATAATTTGAGAAGTTTCATGGGCTGCACATCAAAGTGATGGCTGGGACTGTTCTCCATGCTCACCCTGCTCCTTCCCTCCGCCCGCCCTGATGGACCCCACCTGCCAGCACTATTAGCGACACAGACCACTCCAGCCTCGCTGAACCCCAGGCCTTTGGGGGCAGGCGCGCCACGCTGTCGGGTTTGTCCCCGTGTGGGGGGCACACATTTCCATCTGAGATTTGCTGAGGACCGGGGGTGGGGGGCTCTCAGCTTAGGGGCTCAGGCCTACCCTGGGCCCCGTACCATCTCCAGCCCCCAAGGCCCATCGAGGGCCTCAGTTTTCCCATCTGTAAAACGGGTGTCTTGGCTCAGAGCAGGGCCATACGCTCATGTACCCACCGGGGTCAGGCAAGCCTCACAGATGGGTGGTGCCTGTTGGGTGTGTCAGCCAAAAAGAGCGCCGTCCACTTGACTGATGGAGCACCTACTGTGTGCCAGGTACCGTTCAAGGGGCTGGCGTGCCGCAGGTCTGGGGGACGGGAGGGGGATGTGGGGGATGGAGAGCCATTCTGAAGGGTGCAGCTGACCTTGGAGGCCCTTTGTGTCCTTCTGGGAGGACACCTACGATCCCTCAGCAAGTCAGGGCTGGGCTCGCCACAGGGACATCCTGGGTTCCCTTCTGGTCCCCAGGGCCTGGCACTCTGGTCATCTCCTCTCAGACTGGACTGGGCTTGGGGAGAGGGGGCCGGTTTTCGTCAGGCAGAGGCCAGGGCTCAGGTTTGCCAGAGGTTTGGGCTTTTTAAGAGAAACCAGAAGTCTAGATCAGCTGATAAAATCTCTTGATTTTCCAATGTTGGCAACTATTTCTAAAAAGGTTAAAAAACAATACCACATGGACCAAATACCTGTTGGCCAGATTCGTCCTATAGGCTCAGCTTGCACCCTCTGGTCTCGATAAGAAACTGCGGGCTCCTCCTCTCCACCACGGCCATGCCCGTCTTTCGGACACCGTTACCACGGATCTGTTGGGCGGGAGTGTGCCTGCCACAGCTGTGTGTCCGGTCAGCCGCCCTCGCTGTGCCCCCCCTCCCCCGCCGCACTCACCAGGCCCGTGGCCCCTCTCATGAGCACGGGGTCTGTCTGCACCCTTACCTCTCCCTGCACTGCCACCAACATGGGTGTGATTTTATAATGTTTGCACTTTCAACTACAACAAGATAAATGGGCACAATTATCTGGTTCCCAGACTGGGAACATGTGGTCTGGCATATGTGGGGCCAACCTAAGCAGAAATCCAAATGCGCCTCCCCAGACAGCGCCCCGTGCCCGCCCGCCCAATTTCACTCCGGAATGGTGCCACCCATCCCCACACAGACAGCTGGTGGATCATCAGATGGCACTACAATATTTTTACTTATAATAGAGAAAGTAATAAAAATACACATTTAAGTAGCATATTGCTGTTCTAAAGGGGCTGGGAAGCCGGGAGAGAAGGGAGTTTTGCTACTGATCCAGAGCCGGTGTCGCGCCTGTCACGGGGCTGTGGCCGGGGGTTCAGCCTCCTGGCGTGCGGGCACGTGGGGCCGATGCCGCTGCCGCGCGGAGTGGCATCTAGCCGGCAGATTTGGCTTGCAGGTGTAGATGACTTTCTAGTCCTCAGTCATTTCCCCACGTCTTTAGGGGTGACCCATGGAACGTAAGCCTCGGGAGGCCAGAGACCTCTTAGAGACCCAGGTGAGAGCTGGGCCCCTCAGGCCTGCATGTGTGGACGACCTCAGGGCACCCTCGATGCCCCCGACTGAGAACACCTGGGTCAGACCCAAGCACCAAGAAACTCTAAGACTCAACCCCACGAGCCATGCTGCTGCCGGCTTGTCCCCTTCCTGCGCATGAGCAGACCGAGGCTTCCACGGGAGGGGCCTGCCTGAGGCCCTTCGAAGAGCTGGGGCATGGCCAGGCCTCTTGCCTTCCCGAGTCTCAGAACCCCAGACCCCACGGCTGGCTGCCCACACTGTGTGCTGTGGAGAGGCTTCAGGGAGGCCCCTTCGCTGCCGTCTCTTCTGGGGCAACTTTGGGGATGGCCTGAGGATTTGGGTAAACCTCCCGGGTTGACCGAATTCTGACTCTGCTCTCCCCGGCGGAAGGCAGGAGAAACCGTGATGCCAGGTGCCCGGTTCTGGCCCTGCCCCACCCCGCCTGCCCAGCCCCTTTGGTGCCTGCCCCTGGGACGTTATGGGACAGTATGCCCCCTGTCCTGCCGGTCTGGGGCACAGGAGTGAGAGGATCACTCTTGATGACACCACGTGGTTCGAGGTGCTCTAGGCAGATAGGTGCTACGTGGAAGATAAAATGGGGCGAGTGGCAGCCCTGCTTCAGCCAGGGCATCAGAAAGGACCTGCGGGAGGCGGTGACATGTTTGTGGGCGGTGCCTTGCGGAGCTCTGGGGAGGGGCCTTCTGGGCAGAGGGACAGCAAATGCAAAGGCCCTGGAGTGCAGGGAGGAGGTGACGGTGGGGGTGTGGTAGAGGGGTGTGGCACGCTGGGTGGGAGTGGGGCTCTCCTTCTAGGGGCCGTGGAAAGCTGCCGGCCCATGGCCCAAGGGCCCCATGGGGATGGGGGCCACGATTTGGCCCTCCCAGCACTCATAAGGTGCGTCGGCTCCTCTTGAGGCCCTTGTGGATGGTCACTGTGGCCTTGTGTGGGAGAGCTCGAGTGTGCTGCATTTCCTGGGGGTTGGCCCTCACCAGGGCACCCTGTTGTTCTCCTCCACCTGGACACCATCCTGAGAAAGCCCCATGTCAGGTGAGTCCTGCCAGGGAGCCCCTCTGTTCTAACCCCACTGTCCCTCCCTGGAGTCCTGCATCTGCAGGTCCTGAGCTGGATGGGCATGGTGGGCAGGCAGGTGGGGCTGCCCTCGGCATTGCCCCCTGGCTCTGCCGCCCCAGGCATGAGTGCCCACGTCACCCCCATCACCTCCCCCCATCATGATGACAACCACTAACACCACCACTTCCATCACTCTGTGATGCCCCCCCCCCAACCTGCACTGTGACAGGCCACACCTGACCCACAGCCCCACCACAGGTCACAGCTGGGCCTGGGCTTGGGCTTCCGGTGACCTGAGGGCTCTCCAGAAAATGGCTGCACCCCTCTGCACCGCTCGAAGGAGTGAGCTTCCGGCTGGGAAGGGCGGGGGGGCATCCCCACGACCCAGGAGCCCCGGTGCTCACCTGTGTGAACATTTACTCCTTTGACAAATGCTCTTGCCATGGGGTCCTCAATCCATCCCCCCAGCTTCTGCTCCAGTTCAGCCCCAACAGAGCTCAGCTCCCCCAGCCTGCTCCCTTTATGTCCCCCTCTGCCCACCTTCCCTCCCTGCCACCCACCCCTTGTCTCTCAGGACCCTCCCTGCTTTCTTGCTGTCCCCACCATCTGTTCTCCACGCACGGCACCCGGAGGGGCCTTCTGGAAACCCAGATCTGGCCACCAGACCCCTCTTACCGCCCTCTGGAGCTCCTGTCATCCTTCTCCATGCTGCTCAGCCCCAGCACTGGATCCTGCCCACTGTTTGGTTCCCGTGCTTCCTGCGGCAGCATGCGGGATGGGCACCTTGGCCCACCAGCTTGGTCTTGGCTCCTCCTGGATGCTCCCGCCTCTCCCTTCCACCTGGTCAACTTACCCGGTGCAAAGGAGTCAGAGATCACTCTTCTCTCCTGCACAAGTGTCCCTCATGGCCCTTCCCACCTGTGATGTGGGGCCTTGCAGGTGCCCCTGAAGGGCAGGGACCAGGCCTCACTCTTCCTTTGTGGAAGAAATGAATAAGGCAATCCTGTGAACCAGCCTCAGTCAGGGGGGCTTTCCTGCCCTGGAGGGGCCAGTGCAGCTGAGGTGGGGAGGAGGAAGTGGGTACGGGAATTGGGAGGGCACGGGACAGTGCAGGGGGAGGTAAGAGCCGAGGGGCTTCCTGCCCATCCCTGCTGACGGCCTTCCTCCCAGCATCCCCCTGATTCGCAGCAGAGAGCTGATGTTCAGGGGAGCGGTGGGCTAGGCTTCCATGGCCAAGACCAAGGGGTGATGAGGAGCTCACTCTCCTCCTCTGCACACCTTGGCTGTCTCCTGGGCACTCTTCCCCACAGCGAAGAGAGGGTGGGTGCTGGGGATGGGGCAGCAGAAGCAGTCGCAGTCTGGGGGTGACAGGGAGACCGGCAGCAGCGGTGGGGGCCTATCTCAGGCGCTTGCCCTCTTGGGTGTGGGGTGGGTAGCAGGCAGCAGAGGACCCAAGGGGAGGGAGACAGAGGGTTCCCGCACAGTAAGTGCTATGCTCAAGGCCAGGTGCCGGACCACCGGGCGGTGGCTGGGTCAGGGAGGGACCCAGAAGCCGGGACTCTGGTGGCAGGTCTCAGAGAAGACAGCCCGGCCACCGCAGGGCCCTCAGAAACAACCTGGTTTATGGAGGGGCGCCTGGGGCTGGGACAGGGACTGTCAGTGCCCGGGCCTCTCCCCGTCCCTCCTGCCTCCAGAGGGCCTCCTGCGGGTGCCGTCCATTCCTGGTGGCTCTGAGCCCCAGGACCCAGGCCCGGGCCCGGTCAGCCGGGGTCCCCTCCTGGCCACCCGCTGGGGACACAGGGGAGGTGGCAGAGCCTCCTGACTGTGTGGATGGGAGGTGATTCTCAAGGTGAAATTTCTAGTTCAGTTGAGTCACTTTTGTTCAAGGCAGCGCACAAAATGTCATCCCCGCCCTGTTCCGCGTGCGATACACTGCTCTCCCGTCGCATTTAAATTTACTCCACTTTCCCTCCCTGACACCTGTTTAAATCAATATCTTCCTCTCCGGGTCGCGGGGAGAATGTGCCCGGCTCTCCACACAGCGCTTCTCAAATCCACTAAAATCAACACAATAATTGAAATATTTTCAAGCTGATTACACCGCAGCCCGAGGCTAGCCTGGTTGCTAAGGGTGAGCTCCGCGGTTGCTAGGGGGAGTAAATCATCTTGCATTATTTGATTTTTGTTATAGATATGAAACCGCTACTCCCGCGATTAAATGTCTCTCAGCCTAACACCTATGGGACCTGGGGAGAGAGAGGAGAAAGGCGCCAACCTTGACCCTGTCAAATAAATATCTCTAACTTTTCCTGTCCTCGGGCTTCCCGGCCAAACCTGTCTGTGGGTTTTTTTTTCCTTCCCTTAACCTGACTTTAGACAACAAAGCTTTGGGGACAGTGACATGAAGAGAGGGAGAAGGTGCGCTCTGTTTGCTGGCCGCGCGGCCTCACCCTCAACCCTCCTGCCCAGGTGTAGGCAGGCAGGCCGGCCCGGTGGCCCCGAGGGAGGGCAAGCACCCCCCCCCACCCCCCTCGCTGGGCAGGGGTGTGAGGACCCGTCTCCCCCTAGACCCCAGCCCAGTGAGCCGCCAAGCCCCAGGGCCTCCGGCTGGATGGGTGCGTAGCTCCTACTGTGGAAGCCGCAGGGGGCGTCTCACCCACTCCTGACAGCCTCCGGCCCACCCTCCACACCCCTCCGACCCCCGCCCGGCTGTCAGTTAGGGGCCCTGGGCCGCAGGGCTACACCCCGTCCCCAGCCTGCCCTGGCCAGCACCCTCGGAGAGGCTGGGGTCCGGGGCTGGCCGAGGCCGCGCCCGCTGAGCTGTAAGTACCTCTGCACGGAGCCGGCTGTCTGGCGGCAGGTGGGCGGTGAGGCTGCCCTGCAGGGACCCAGCCAGCTGTTCCCATGAATGAATCTGAGTAAATTAACAGACAGCACGCAAACCTGTCAACTGAATCATTCTTGATGACTCTAAGTACTGGGCTGGCTGGCCGGGGCCTCACCCCTGCCCCCAGCGTCCCGGGACCGAGCCTCCCCTTTGGGCCCAGATTTGGCTCCCAAAGCACTGCCCTCGCTGGGCTTATCCCTGTGCTAGAAACTTCCCTGGCTTCCAGCTCCATGGGCTGGAAGGGGTCGGGAGCCAGCTCGAAGGGGTGTCCGCCGGTCACACAGGGACATTGTGCAGGTGGCGGGACTCGGCTGTGAGGCCCCCCAGACTGGTCTCCGCCCCCACTACTGCCCTCCCTAGCACCCCAGACACCCCAGGGCCGCCTTAGCCCTGCTCCCTGCTCCGAGCACCCAGCTCTTTGGGGCTCAGTCCCAGCCCCTTCTTTTCTGGAAGTCTTTTCTGTCTCGCATGAGCTCATTGCCTGCCTCACGATGCTTTTGTGCGTCCGTCATGCAGCGCTCTACAGTTTGTTCCGGGAGGTGGCCAGTGTGGTCAGGTCACCCCGCTGGACATGGACACCTCCTGGACAGGGTGCCCGGGAGGGAGCAGGGCACAGACCCGCAGTGCTCACCGCTGGCCACTGCAAGCCCTGTCTGGTCCCCAGATGCCCTTTCTCCAGCCCCCGGAGCCCATGCTGGATCTCTTTGCCCCCATGGGAGGTCAGGTGGTGGGAAAGGCGGAGCAGGCGCTGTGGCGAGGGGTGGCCCGAGCAGGGTCTGTGCGGGCTGGGCAGTGGGTGACCTTACAACCGTGCCCTGTGGAAACCCAGCCCAGCCAGGCCGGCGTGGGACTGAGGGTGGACCCCCTTCTGGAGGGCCCGTTACTTGCCAACATGTCACTTTCTCAACTGTCCTTGGAGAACCAGGTGTCAGGCTGCCCCCAACTTACAGACAAGGACGCCGAGGTTCAGAGGTTCAGCCCCCCACCTGAGGGGCCCTGAGGGGCCCTCAGCCAGGAACGGGAGCCGAGGTCAGGGAGGCGGGTGCTGTGGGCGGGCTCGTCAGCATCACAGCTATAGAATCGAAGGATGTGCCCCGGAGTCCAGACCCCGACCCTCAGCCTCGGGTGGGGCCAGCATGTTTTATTTATTTTTAATTTAATTTAATTTTTAGAGAGAGCACTCGCGAGCAGGGGGAGGGGCAGAGGGAGAGGGTGAATCTTAAGCAGGCTCACGCCCAGTGCGGAGCCTGACGTGGGGCTCTATCTCACGACCCTGAGATCATGACCTGAGCTGAAATCGAGTCGGATGCTTCACTGACCGAGCCACCCAGGCGCCCCAGCGTGTTCTAGAATGTCAGAGGCCTGGGGGCAAGACAGTGCTGGTGGGAAGATGTGGAGGCCTAGCGGAGGCCCAGGTCTGGCAGCCACAGCCCCTCACCCACCCACTTCAGGCCACACTCGGGGGTGCCCGCCCCTGCCTCGCTCAGAGCCAGTGGGGCCCGAGTGGCCACATCCTGCCCGTTCTGCAGACAGGCGGCCGAGGCAGAAGGTGTGGAGCTGGAATTTGAATCTGGGCCATGTGGCCCCCGCATCTGGCTCTTCCGTCTATTCCTCTGGCCTCACGTCCTCCCCGTAAGAGGCACGTGAAGCGGCCAGCGTGTGTGAGCAGGAAGGAGGGAGGGTGGGGGCACTTTGTGGTGGCACACAGTAGGTGCTCCGTAAACGGTGCTGGTTACTCTGGGGTTCCCGTAAGTCCCCAGGCAGGTGTGGACCGGGCGCCCCCCCGAGGGCCTCTGCCCAAGGCCCTCACACCCCTCCTCGTGCTGTGCGGAGTCCTCTGCCTGGGGTGCCCTTCCCCCAACCCACCCCTGAACTCCTACACATCCCTCAAGGCCTGTTTTACTGCCGCCACGCTTGGAAAGCCTTTCCTGCTGTCCTGGGCTCCCACAGCCCCCAGGACATGCTCCTGTGATGGCAGGCCCGAAGGTCAGGGGTCTGTCCTGCCCATAGGTCTGGTGCTCCTGAGGGCAGGGCTGCATCTGATTCACTGTGTGTCCCCAGCATGGCCCAGCCCAGAGCCAGGCACAGAGTTGGCTCTAGTGAATCATTGCCAGGAGCACCCAAAAGCGGGGAGCGGCCCTCTCTGGTTCGTTTGGTTCAGGCTTGGACCCATGAGGACCTCTCTGTCACCCGGTCTGGGTGGAGGTGGGCTGACCCATGGCCTGGACGGCCCTTGGGTGGCCTCGGGGCGGGTTTCTCTCGCTGCAGCTGAGGCTCGGGTGGCCAGGCCGTGTTGAGGGCATCAGCTGGAGGCTACCTTAGCCCTAGGAGTCCCCAGGCCAGATGGAGCATCAGTGGGGAGCTCTGATCTCAGCAGAGACTAGCCACAAATGTCCAGGGGGGAGCTTTTCATGACCTGGCAATGGGTGCAGATCAGAAGGAGCCGCGAGAGTGTTGGGACAGGCCTGGAGGGAGTGTCTCAGCGGGGCTGAGAGAGGCCCCAGGGCTGAGATCTCAGGGGGCCTTGTCTCCTGGAGGCCAGCGCGGCGCTCTGGGACTGAGACACAGTGTGTGGCCCGCAGTGGGCATGCTGGGGCAGTGGGGGCTCTGGGAAGGGTGTCGGCCCATAAGGGGCTCGGGGCTCATCTGGGGGCAGCTGGGGAGACCCAGAGGTCTTGACCTCTTCCCCCGACCCTTAGGGCGGTTTAGAGCCCAGAGGATTCGCCTCGCCCAGAGGCCCAGAGCCCTCCGGCGACCCCAGCTCTGGCCTCGGGCAATAGGCTCCCAGCACCGAGCACAGAAAGTCCCATGTCCCATCCCCCCAGGGAGGCTGGGGAAGGCCCCAGAGCCCCTCCTGTTTGCTGGGAGGCCACCTCCTGCCCCGCAAGGCTGCCGGGATCCTCCTCGGCCATTGAGCGACGCCATCTGCCAGCAGAGCAGCGAGTCTCTGGGCAGAAGCCGCGGCGACAAGCTCGAGATGTGCGGTTATCGGCAGAAGCAGCATCTGCCCGCCCGGCCGCCAACAATGGTAGGCCATTTAGTCTGTCCCCTCCTCCCTTTAGCTGCAGACAACAGCTCCCAGTATTATATTTTCCCACTCAATTAGCACCATCATCCTGCTGAAAGAGAGGCCAATTTACCTATAATGACATCATTGTTAGGGAAGTGGTGGTGGGGCTGTCACCAGGCTGTGGAGACAGGTCCGTCTCTCTCCACTAACCCTGACAGGGACGGGTCGGGGAGCCGGGCGGGAAGGCAAGGGGCGCCCAGGCGGCCTATCGGCGGCCACCCCGTCACCTCCGACCACAGACATTGTTTCCGACAGTTCTCAGGAGCAGTGTGGCGGAAAATTGAGTCCAGATTCATTAGGTTTTTCAGTGTGCCGCTCAAGTCAGTTAAATTGATACATTTCCTAACGAAATTGAAGTGCTTTGTGCTGCCAGCAGAAAGCCGGGTGACCGGCCTCGGCCCGCTGAGCAGCAGAACGAGCTGACGGATCCATTAGGCCGCTCCCAGTGCCGGCCCCCTCTCCCTCCATTCCTGGCCCACGCTGTAAATCTCCGCCAATTTCGGGCCTAATCATCATTATAAACCCTTCCTCTGCCCGCTCCCTCGCCTGCCCATCCGCACCTCGCTCGCAAAACAGCCCACGGCGTGCTAATCGGCTGGCCTTGCAGGGTCAGCATCCCCACCGGCCGGCTGGGCCTGAGGGCCGGGGACCCCAAGGTGAGGGGCACCGAGGAGGGGGCTCCGGGCTCCAGGAATGGAACGTGCGCCCATTCGGCAGATGGGGCTGCGATGCAGACGCAGAGCGTCAGAGCTGAGAGGGACCCTGGAGACCCTGGTTTCCCACCTGACTCTTGTTACCTTTTACGTTGAGGTCCCTGCAGGAAGTCCCCAAATGTAGAGACGTTTACATGTGTGCTCACCCACAGAGCCTCCAGACCAGGGCCAGGAGGTCCCAGTGCCCCAGCAGGGCCCCCGCTCCTCTGATCCCAGCACCTCGGGGCAGTCCTGCTCCTGAACATCCCGTGCATCGTACAGAGTTTTGTGTCCAGATGTTTCTGCTGCATCCGCACTCCTGTGTCCATCATAACCAGGCCCTTTGCACGGCTGTGTACTATTCCACCGGTGCTGGACCTGCCCCGCCATTGTTTCTGGCTCGGGCTCTCATGGGTGAGAGAGCGGTTCTGGCGTGCATCCTTGGGTGCCGTAAGTGCTCATCTCTGGAACCTTCTCCTGCCCCCCGCCCTCCCACGCATTGTTCGCAGAGCTGCCAGGTGAGTTTTGGAAATGCAGGTGCAGGGTCCCCTCCCTCCTGCTCGTGGCAGGAAGGCCCCTGTGCCCAGGTTCCCCATGGTCAGAGAAGGGTGATGCAGAATGGCCCCGGGAAGCTGCTACAGGCTCCGCATTGTGCAGTCAGAATTGGTTTTTCGTCACATGATGGTAGATTAGGACACAAGGCCGTGCACGTGGACGCCAGTGTGTGTAAGATGTCCCCACGCAGCATGTCACCCCGAGGGTCCAGGGGACAGCAGCATCTCAGCAGCAATGGGCAACCTCGTGCCCACCACTGTCCACGGGAAGGGACATGGTGTGGCTGGGGCTGGGGCAGGGAAAGAGGGTCGGGAGCCAGCTCGAAGGGGTGTCCGCTGGTCACACAGGGACAGTCCGACACCCAGTGCATAACGGTGTTATGACCCATGCAAAGAAATAGCCACCGTGGGTCCAGAGCGATGCAGGTAAATAAGCACGTGGGGAGGAGGGAAAGATAGGGTTTCAGAACCACCGTTTGTCAGCCATCACAGTACTCATAGGTTCCGGCAGGAATCAATGATGGACATTAGAGCCAGCGGGTGATGTTGGGTGAGAAGCATGGTTTTACATAGTCGGGGACCGGGGAGCACTCGGGGGGCGCACGGGGAGAGTGGCTTCACGGGGGGACAGCTGCAGGCACCACGAGAGCCTCGCCCACGCTGGGACAGACCCCGCATGCCCCGAGGCGCCACTCTGAGGATGGAGCATCACCCTGGGATGTTCCTTCCAAAAACACACACCCACGGTGTGATCGTGAGGACACGTCCGCCAAACCATGTGGAGGGATGTTCCTGCAAAATGACAGGCCTGCCACCTTCACAAGTGGCCAAGCTGTGGCGGTCAAGGGGGGACACAGGCGGTGACGCGTCCTGGCAGCCAGATGCAGCCCGTGACCCCATGTAACCGGGCCCTTGGCTGTGAAGGATGCCCTTGAGACAAGGAACCTTCTGGTCAAAGGCTATCTGGGGTTTCTTGTGGGACTCTTGCAATTTCCCTCTGTTTGAAATTCTTCCAAAGTAAAAAGTTAAAAATAAAAAGCTGCAGCAAACATTATGCTCAGTGAAAGATTCAGATGCAAAAGGCCACGTGTTAACATGATTCTGTTTGTACGGAACGTCCAGAGCAGGCAAATGCACAGAGGCAGGAAGCAGACTGTGAGGGCGGGGGCGGGGTGGGGAGAGGGGGAGCGGCGGCTGGCAGGCACCGGCTCTCCTCTCGGGGAGATGAAAATGTTTTGGAACTGGATGGTGGGGTTGGATGGCACAACACTCTGAGTGTACTAAGTGCCACCGAACTGTTCACTTTAAAGTGGTGGATCTCTATGTTACATGAATTAAGATCAGAAGCTACAGGACAGTAAGGATGCAGGCCTGATCCTGCCACTCCCAGTTGAAAGTCTTCGGGACGCCCAGGGCTGGACAGTCCCACTGACCCCTCCTCCTCCCACATCTTACATCTACCTGCTCTTGAGGACACGAAGCTGTTCGTGCCCCCGGGCCTTTGCACATGCTGTGCTCGGCATCCCCAGCACTTCCAACCCCGTCAGATCTCAGCTTCAGTTCTTTTCCTTCGCCGAGGCCTCTCCGACTCCCCAGTTTGCTTTGGCGTGGACCCCTTGTTCAGTCTTTGGACTATGTCATGCTCACGTGGGAACCCAGACAGCAGAGGTGCTCCACAGATGTTAGTGAAGTGAGAGATGGTGACACCTGGGAGCAGAGGAAACGGTGGGCAGAAGAGCAAGACTCGCACCTAAGCCTGGTTCTGCCCCTGCCCCTGGGAGAAGTCACCGGCGGAGACGGGAGGAACGCTAGGCCAGCAGGGTGTCCCTGACGCCTGGAGCCTGGGGCTGCGGGGTCCCGGGGCCATGGAGCCTGCAGGCTGATGAGGCCGTCTCCCGGGCACTGAGCCAGACCAAGGGCCAGAGAGTGACCCGAGCAGCCGCCCCAGACAGGTGCTGCGGCCCTGGGTGGGGAATGGGCATCGCTCAGTGCCCAGACCGCCCCTCTGTGCCTGCCCTGCTCCTCGGAGCCCCCAGCCTCAGCCTGCTGACACGGTCTGGGATCCCCCAGAAGATGGAGAAGGGCGGGGTGGTGGGGCGCCCCTCCTGACACTCACATGAGTAGAAAGCAGAAAGCCCGCCGAGTGACGTCGGACAGGGGTGTCCAGGGGACAGTGTAGAGCTGCCCGCATGGCGGCCACTGGCCACCTGTGGTCATAAGCTCCAGACGTGGCCAGTGCGCAGGAAGCGTAAACTTAGTACGGGTGAGAGCGTAAGTGATTTTATCAATGTTTTTCTGTCGATGATGTGGTTGGAATTATTGTATATTTGGTGCATTAAGTTAATTTAAATTAACCTCACTGGTCTTACTTTTTGTTGTGGCTGCTACAAAGTTAGCGATCACTTCTGTGGACGTCTGTGTTTCCTTCTGGAGGATGCCGATCTGGGAGGCGTGGACGCAGACTCAGAGATACGAGGCTGGATCCTGGCCTCACTCCCACTTCAGAGCAGCCTCCAACTGGATTAAAGTTGGCTTTTGTTTGTGCATTTGTCTAAACTGAGGTAACGTCCACGTGACAGAAGAGTCACCGTTCCAACCATTTCAGAGTGTGGTTTCGGGGGGATTTAGTACCCTCACAAAGGTGTACAAGCATCACCTGCGTCGGGGTCGGGCTCCAGCGTATCTTTACCCCCAGCCCCGGGCACCCACCGTCCCCCTCCCGCCCCCGTGAGCCGCTGGTTCTGGACGTGGCCTGTGGTCTTCCGTGACAGGCTTTCTCGGTGTGACGTTCTCATGGCTCATCCGGGCTGCATGGGGCACTGGTGCTGAGTAATATTCCACCGTGTGGACAGCCAGTTCCTCACCTGTCCATCACGGATGTCCGGGCTGCAGCCACCAAATTTTGGCTATTGTTGACAGACTGCTGTGACCATTATGTGGGTTTTTGGATTTGGGGGGGGCAGAGGGACAGAGGGAGAGAGGATCCCGAGCTGACTCCCCACTGAGCTCAGACACGGACGTGGGGCTCCATCTCACGACCCTGAGATCACGACCTGAGCCGAAATCGAGAATGGGTCGCTGAACGGACTGAGCCACCCAGGAGCCCCTCATGGGGGTTTTTGTTTGAATACCTCTCTTCAATTATTGGACTAAAATTTTAAACATAAAAAATATATAATCATGAAAAAGAAAGCCAGGGTTCGGCCTCCAGCTCCTCACTTACTTGAGACCTCGACTAGCTGCCTGTCCCTCGCCTGTGTGCCCTCCCAGGGGCTGCCTTGGGCTGAGGGACGTCCGGACATATGGGTGGGGGGCCCCTGGGTCATGTCACAAAGGGCTTCTCTGCCCGTGGGGGACTTGGGTCCTATCCTGAATGCAGTGGGGGGCCAGGGCTCCATGAAGGGTCGGGGGCCTCTCAGGGCAGGCTGGGCCCCGAGACCCCACGCCTGGGGAATCTGGGATGTCCTCAGGATGAGCTGCGGCATGGGGAGTGGGCTGGAAGCCCCAGGGGCTCCTTCTGTGGGCCTGGAGCAGCAGAAACCCCAAGAAGCCTCTCGTTGGAGGGTGGCGTGTCATCCTCAGCCCAGCCTCAATGGGGCAGGGCTTGGAGAGGGTTGTCCGGGGCTTGGCCTTGGAGCTCAGAGCTGCAGGTGCAGCTGGAGGCTGCCGGCGGCGGGGTGGGAGCAGGGGGCTGGCTTGGCCGCCCTCTGATCTTATCTCCACACCTGATGTTTGTGGGGGATCCTCAAGCAGGCTGCTAGCCGTGTGGTTCTGTACGGTGTGGCAAGGTTGGGCGTAGCCCCGTCCCCCTGCCCACTCAGAGGGGCATCCCTTCCTCAGGGCTGCCCTCCACTGAGCAGGGAGCTGCCTCTGGGCAGAGGGTCCCTGGGCTGAGGTGCAGGGCCTGGGGCGAGGCCCCTTCTTGCTCCAGGCCTCTGTGTCTCTGGTTGTGGAAGGACCATGGCTGAGAAGGGTCCTGGGGCAGCCCAGGCTCCCTGCGAGCAGAGAACCAACCAGGCCCTCCTCTGATGAGCAAGAAAGCTGTGGGCCTGGCCATGTGTCTCCGAGGCCCCAAGCTAGCTTTGGGGAGAGGGCTTCAGATGCTGCCCAGACTGTCCCCACCCAGGAGCCTCTTCCCTCTCTGGGGCATTGGACCCCCAACAGGCCCCCACCCCACCGCTAGCGGCCTCCAGGCTGCCCAAAGGAGTTGCACCAGCAGCTCTGAGCTCCTGGGGGGCTCACAGGACAGCAGGGTCCTGGCTGTAGGTCTGTGGGGTCAAGGAGTGACCTGGTCAGCTCTGCTCCGGGGTCCCTGCTGGAGAGATGCTGAAGGTCTGACCTGGGGCATGCAGGGCGTGGGTGTGTTTTGGGGGGTGGTTTTCTCCGCAGTGGCACCGGCAGGCCTGACCCAGAGGGGCCGTTGGACCATTTAGCATCCTCCCCCCCGGCTCCCACACTTGGACACACACTTGTTTACATGCTGCGGAGAGGCTGCGATGGAAATTTATGGTGTCGAGGAAAGGCCCTCTTGCCCAGGGTTCTGGCCCATCGAGGGAAGTGCAGAAGCTCTTAACAAATCGATGAGCATCATTGACTCAATAAAGCAGAAGCGCCAGGCCCCCCTCCCCGCCCCCGGGGCCGCTCAGGCTTCTCAAGGGGGGGTCTCGCCGGCAGCCTCCAGGGGAAGCTGGGGTTAGGTCCCTGCAGCAGCTCAGGGGTGGGGTCTTCTTGGCCCCCTCTGGAAAGGGACTGGGTGTCTGGGGTGGACATGGGGGCATTGTTGGCAGGCCAGGCTGTGGTTTGCGGCTCACATCTCTCCTGGTAGCTGGGGGGTCTCTGGCATTGCCCCCTTCCCGTCTCCCACCCCCGATGCCACTCCATGTCCTGCATCCATCCTTGGGTCCCTCCCCAGATCCCTCTGTGATCCTAGCTGGCTGACTTGCTTCCCCAGGGCCAGACCCCCTCCCACTTCTCTCCACCCCCAGGAGAGGTTCTGTCACACCTGTGGGACTCCTGGGTGGTGGTTGGGGGGAGAGTCCTACCCTGGGCCTGGCGCTGTCCCATATTGAATACGGCGGACGCAGCAGTGAACAGGAAGAACAGGGTCCCAACCCCATGGGGAGGCACGTGCAAGGGGATTCGGTGTGTGGTGGAGATGTTCAGGGAGGTGGGGGTACACGATGGGGGCATTCTTGGGAGGTGGCATTGAGCAGAGAAAGAGAGAACATCTTGGGGGGGCTCAGGCAGAGAGGACGGCAGATGCAAAGGCCCCGAGGGAAGGACGAGCTGGATGTTCTCAGGGTCAGGGAGGGTCTGGAGTGGAGTGGGGGTCGAGGGTGAGGGAGGGAGGCAGAGACAGACAGAGACACAGAGAGAAGAAGAGACAGAGGGGCAGGGGTGGCGGTGCTGACCACCTACGGAGGGAGGGTGGCGGGGGGCCTCTGCTTTCCCACGGCCGAGGGGAGACGGTGCTATCTGGAAGAAATGCCTCGTGAGCCCCGTTCGGGTGGTTAATGTTCTAGCAGCCGCATTAAAAAACGTGAAAGGAAACAGGTAGCATTAATTTCAGTGCTATATCCTATTAAACTCAGGACATCAGAACTGCTTTTGCTTCAACACATCATCAACACGGAGCACAGGCGAGGCCTCCCGCATCCTTTCCGTGCGGGCCTGTGACGCATGCAGGCGCTGTCCGGAGGCAAGGCGCAGCCGGGCGCCCCTCCTCGGGGCGTCCCCCAACAACGCCGCGGCGTGGAGGGGAGACACATGGGACATCACTTCAGGCTTTCCACTGAAACTTGCAGCGCGACGTCCAATACAACTGGAAGTCCACGTTGAGCTCCCAGCTGGCCACGTGTGGTGGGGATGGTGGGGCTAGGGCACGGCTGGGCCGTGTCAGCCGCCTTTCAGATCACGGGGGAGGCCCTGGGTGCTGCCAGGGGCACGTCGTGGAGGAGGGGGGGCCGGCCACCGAGTCCCAGCCTGCTGAGAGGAGCGGCCTCAGACGGCGGGTGAGGGGAGCCGCGGGCTGGCGGGGCCTGCACCCGAGATGCAGGCAGCCGAGGCGGTCTGAGCAAGGCCCTCCCCAACCCTGCCCGCTGGGCCACTGGGGGGTGGGGGGCAGGGGGCGAGGGAGCCAGGCCGGCTGGGCAGCGGCCAGCCTTGTGACCCAGCCTCAGTTTCCTTGTCTGCCTAATGGGCATGAAGACACGTTGGACATCTTGTGACAAGCCCGGGGACAAACTGTAGAGGGCTGTGCATGTGTGGGGGCAGAGCAGTGGGTCTGTCCAGAATGAGGCCTGCCCCATCCCCTTCCCTCACTGGTGGCAGAGTGTGGTGGGCTGCCTGCCCAGCCGGCCTCGGGGGACACCACGTGGCTGGGACATGGCGCTCAGACTCTGCTTCCCATCTGGTGTGACTTGTCTCTCGCCGGACGCCCCCACCTCCTCTGGTTCCGACCCCCTGCACGAGGAGCGGCCTGCACAATGTCTGGGCAACTGTGAACTTGACTCCGCCAGGCACATGGGGGATTCTGTGAGACACTCGGGGCCGCTGGGCCGCCCAGGTGCGGGATGGCCCGTGGCCCCACTTGGACATCCGGGGCCCCAGAGGAACCAGGTGGGGGGTCTCTGTGTATGTGCCACCCACCACCCCAGTGGGCAGGGTCCCCAGGGTGCCCGGGGCAGCTTCCTTCCCACAGTGCTGGCCCCCACTGTTGAGTGAAAGCCACACTGTCCAGACAGAAAGGCTCCTCTGGAACATGGGCAGGTCTGTGCAGGGCTCTCCTGGGGGCCTCATAGTACAGCGGGGTCCACGAGCCATTGACATGGTGGCCACCCTGAGTTCTCAGGGCTCCCTTCACCCCGAGGACCCTGAAAGAGGCTCTATCCGGGGTGAAGCCATCTGACTCCCAGCAGGGGCTGGGGAGGGGGCCTCCTGCCAATAGAAAGATGGGACCAAGCCCCTGCCACCCACAGCCCAAGCCTCACCCCCTTCCTTGGGCAGGCAGAGGTCCGAGCACAGAGCTGCGAGGGAAGGGCTCAGGGTCCCAGCGTGGCGGGGGGCCTCTGCTTTCCCACGGCCCTCTTCAGCGTGCTGGAGGCTCCTCTTCTCAGCACCGAGTGTCCTCCAGGCGCTGCCAGGAGTCCCTTCCATCCTCAGGCAACCTGTGAAATAGGACATCTCGTCCCCCGTTTGACAGATGAGGAAATTGAGGCCCCAAGCCCAGGCCCCTCTCCAGGCCCTCCCTGTGTTCCTCCCTTTCCAGCAACCCCTCCACCCTGTGTTCTGTCAGTCTCCTGGGGGCCTGCAGCCCCGCGCCCGCCAGGCTCTCAACAAGGAGCCTGGGTGCCTAGAAACCAGAGAAGCCAGACGGCTTGTCCGCTGGTTGCCCTGGAGATGCCAAGGGAAGCCTGCATCCTTGTCCCCCTGCCAGGGCTATGCCGGGTCCCTCTACACCCACATCCAGCCAGTTGTGGCTCCGGCAAGTAAATAGGGCGATTGTGGTGCTGGCTTCTGGACCACGGGTCCTGCGTGCACGGCCCCAAGACCCGGGTGTCCTTCCCTTGTGCAAGGAGCGGGGCACGCAGGGCCCTCCCCGAGCCTCTGCGGGCCCGAGCTGAGGCGAGGCCCTCCTGTCCCTGAAGGCTTGGACATCTAGCAGGATGCCCCACACCCACCTGGGGCAGAGGGGGCGGAGCAGGGGCTCTTCTCTCGTGTGCCGGGGCAGAACCCACCAGCTCCGGTCCAAACCTGAGTCCTGGAGAGCCAAGGGCAGGAGGGAGCCCCCAGCAGCTCCCAGCTCTTTGGCAGAAGCCGAGTGCACCCAGGGATGGTGTCCTGGCCAGGTTGGCCGCGTGCCCCAGCTCCTAAAGACACTCACTCTGCAGAGGGGCCAGGAGCGGGGCAAGGCCCAGGACACAGCCCCATTAGGGTCCCGTCTCCATCTAATGAGTCCTAATATTGCCCTAATTCTGCCTAATGCTACGCGGTCCTCTGCGCGGGGTCGTCAGGCCCTGCCTGGCCTGCCTCTGCGGGCTCCTTCCACCCTCCAAACGCAGAAATGACTTTCCCTATCAAAGTGTGCAATAAAAGCTGCGAGGCCCATTTCTTTTTTCTATTTTGAATTCTGTTAACTGACAATTTAACCTAAAATCCTCTGTATTTCCAGCTTGTACAGCTGTAAATAGAGACTGACAGTTTATTTTCACGTCCCGGCTTGAGGGGGGCGGCGGGGGGGAACCCATTTGAAATAAATACTTGCGGGTCCCTGACAGACTCCAGACGGGCCGTCGACGCTGGCTGGCAATCTCTGGGACCTGTCACACTCTGTGATCCGTCTTTTTACAAACACAAACGCTGCTGATTTCTTATCAAATGTAAAACCAGCCCGGCTCTTTCTTAAATGGTTACCGCGAGCATGAAATTGACATTGTGAATCACATGTGACACTGGCTTGTCTGCGCTGTAATTGATCGGTGCTTAGGAGCAGGCGCGGGGCTGCCCCGAGCCCCCGCCCGCGGCCGCGCCCCGGCCCCCGGCCCCAGCAGTCCTTGTCAATGGGAGAAGAGCCGGGAAAACGCTGGGTCCGCGCACGGTGTGGCTCCCCCCGCCGCGATCCTCTGAGGTGTCAATTCCAATTTCCACGGCTTCATCATTACGCACATCAAACGGCTGTAATTGGCTGCTACAGAAATTTATCCTCCAAAAGGAGAGAGGGGGGCAGCCGAGGAGGGAGCCGCGGAGGACGGGGAACGGTGGCGGTAATGAGATTTTGGAAGCCGCAGTGCCACCCTTGAGGTTGGCAGGCGAGGAGAGCAGAGGTTGGTGCGCGTGGGAACGCGCTCGCGCTGGCTAACAAAATGCTGTTTGCAAGCAAGTCTGGTGGGGTGTGGGTGGCACAGACCCGCGGCAAACACACAGCCCCGGTCCAGGAACAGCCTCCGCCTTTCACTGCCGCGTCGTCACGGCTACCGCCGGCCGTGCCGACAGGCCTCCTGCCCCCACCGGACCGTTTGCACAGCTGGAGGTGCCTGTCCCCATCACACCAGCCAGACACGCGGGCCGTGACCGCTGTTGGGCAGGCGGGGAAACTGAGGCCAGGGGAAGCTTGTGGGGGTTGCCCAGGGTGCCCGCCTTCAGGACATCGCCCCCACACATCCCTGGAGCCCCCTTGGCCAGTGTCACTGCCAGCCACAGCGCCTCTGCATCGGGCCCGGCCTCCCCCCCACACACACACCGGGGGGCTGCCCACCCCTTTGTCCGGCCTGCGCTCCGGCTGGCCATGAAATCCGAATTGGTTTTTCAGGCCATGGATTTTCGCTGGGCCACCTGGGGAGTGAGGAAGTCTGTGAAGACAGAGCAGAGGCCCCGCAGTGCCCCCCACCGCCCTCCAGGCTTTGTCCTGCGGGGCTGGCTGCTCGGGGCGAGGCCAACCCCTTGTCACCTGTCCCGGCCCCCGGGGCCCCAGCCAGCCTGGGGCTCAGCCTCTGACCCAGGTCGCCGCACGCCGGCCCCAGGGGCCTGCAATTCCCACCTCTGAGCGACGCCCACACTTACCTCCTCTGGGCCCATGCACGGTCCAGCGGCCCCCTGGGCGAGCGTATTTATGTCTCTGTTTTTCCATTTGGATTTTGTGACTGATGAAACAATGATGCTGAGTTACACGCGCAGCGATCATGCCTCGCGGCAGGCGAGCGGCAGCCTTCCCGGGCCAGGGCTACACAGCCGGCCTCCAGCAGCTGGGGAAGCTGGGCACCTCGCCAGGGCCTCCAGGCAGCCGACACAGGTTCCCAGATGGGGAGACTGAGACCACAGAGCAAACGTCCCCTCCACGGCACCAGGCAGCCTCCAGAGGCTGCCCGAGCGTCTCCGGAAATCCACCTTGTAGTGCAAGGGCCGGAAGCTTCTCGGGCCTCCTGAATGGGATAGCCACGATCCTCCTGGAGGCCTGGCTTCTTTTTCCCTCACGGGTGTTACTCTTTTTGCCTTGGCCCGTAGGAAGCTCAGACTCCAATCACAGCCTGTTTTACCCATGATGTGCGCTTCTCAACACTGCCCTGACCTCCAGCTTCTCTCCGTATTCACTCCATTGAGCGTCGTGTCTCTCTTACGAGTGTTTCAAATCTTTCGGGGAATGATGGGACTGAAGTGTGGTGCGGGCCAGAGCATCCCGGGGGGCTGGTGTCGGGGAGCGTCCCTGGGGCGGGTGTCCACCTCCTCCTCCCTCTTCCCACTCGCTGTATGTGGGGTCTGTCCAGGGGGCTGGCGCCCAGGGTGCTTTGACAGGCAGGACACGCGGGGTTGCTGGTGATGGGCCGTGAGCCACTCTGGCCACCCTCAGAGAGACCTCAGTAGGACCTGCACGGTGACTGGGTCCAGAGCCAGCAAAGACATTTCATTTCCTCTGCCATTTCTGATGGAGAATGGCTTCCTGGGGCCCTGTGTCAAGAAGGAGTCTGTGGTCCTGTCTGAGAAAGGGTAACGGGGTCAATTAACGCTGTCTGCAGCAGAAGGTTGCTTATTATTTGCCACTGGGGGCTGTTGGGGCCCAGGCATCCCCAAAGCTGGGCCCACTGGCCATCCACCTCTCCAGCCACCGTTCTTCTCTTTATGCATTTGGAGAACGGTCCTTGAGCATTGCCTGGGGACCAGCAGGGCACGGGAGGCCTGTCCTCCTGCACAGCCCAGCGGGGAACACAGGGGACACTTGGGGTGGCTGGACCTGGGGCCCTCTGGCTTTCTTGATCCAGGTCTCAAAAGATGGACGGACAGCTGGGGCCACCTGTGAGCCTGAGTCGCAGCCTGTGTCCGGGGCACACGAGAGCAGTGCGGGCTCTAGGGGGACCCCTGGGAGGTCCACGGGGAAGAACCGCGGCATGGGGTCGGGCAGGTGGGGAAGGGCGAGCTGTGGCAAGTGAAGGGACTGCTCCAGGCCTCAGGTATGAACCCTGGGGACACCCAAGGCTCCCACCTGCCTCCTTCCCTCCTGGAGAGCCATGTGGAGCCTGCATGGCAGCTCCTGGCCTCAGGATCCACAGGAAGGGGCAGGCTGCTCAGCTGCTGCGGTCCCGGCCCCGGGAGGGCCTCCGCCCGGGGTGGTCCTTGCTGGGGTAGCGTGGACAGGTGGCCGTGTGTGTCCTTACCTTACCCGGGGTTCTTTGAACCACAAAAGCCCCACGACAAGATTCTCATGTTCAGGCAGAGAGCAGACGATGTAAGCGCGGTGCTGACCCATGAGCCTGGACCGGGAGAGCCTTCCCTGTCCCCTCAGCTTGATGACAGAAGGGAGGCCGTGGCCAGGCCAGCCCTGGGCAGAGAGGCTCCTGGGTCTTAACCTCTTCCCAAAGAGTCCCCACCCGCCCCTCAAGACTTGGAATGGCTGGGGTGAGGTGTTGGCCTCAGCAAAGCTGGCCCGAAGATGGTCTGATCCTTCCTCCCCTGGAGCAGGTGGAGGCCCGGAGAGGGCAGAACCTGCCCATGGCCGCACAGCCAGACCCGACTGGAAGCCTCCCGCTAGCCCATGGGAGCTGCCCTCTGGAGGTGCTAGTCCTGGGCAGCCGGACTCCTCTGGGCCTGTCTCTCCTCTTTCCTGCCCCACTCCCACCAGCATGGCTGAGACCACAAGGGCTGGGGCTGCAGGCCCTGCAGAAGTGTGTCCTCCAGCCCGTCCCTCCCCTCCAAGGCTGTGGAAATAGTCACAGGGAGTCAGGGTCAGGCATGGACCAAACCCAGCCTCCTGGCTCCCTCCCTACTCTTTCTGCTGTTCCTTCTCCTACCAGATGCCCGGACGCCCAGGAGACGTCCAGACACTCTGCCCGGGGGCGGTGGGCATCATGGTCCAGACTCGGGGATGGCGGGGTCCACGGACAGGGCTGGGCCTCTCCGGGTGCCACCAAAGAGCCACCTTAGGGTGGGCAAGGCGGGGCTGGCATCTGTGAGTGAGCGGGGAAGGGAGGGGTAAAGCCAAAACTTTAAGGTATATGGACTGTGAAATTAAATCGAAATACTCAAATAAGGAATCGCATAACAACATAAGCAAAGATGTTTACCAGGGCTTGAAGTTAAATACAGATTTTTTCATAAACCCAAACACAAAACGCAATAAAGTTCTGTGGAATGTTAAATATAATTTACAGTGGAAAGAATGTTCCTTGCCATCATAAACCTGCATGCGTGACGTCACTGTCCGGGGGCCGGGCAGCTGAGTTCGGCCAGCTGCTCTGCTGGACCCGGTGCGGGCTGGCTGGGCCCTCGGTGCTCCCTGCAGCTGTGGGCACCATTCTCCTCCCCAGAGTGCAAGGTGCGGCCGGTGGGTCTGGAGCTGCCTGGGGCTCCCAGATTTGTCCTGCACTCAGACATTGCCATAAAACTCAGATGAGGCAGAACTCAGGGAAGAATCATGTCCAAACAGAAAAGCAGCCTTCAGGTAACCACCCCAGTTCCTGGCCCCACCTGGCCTTGGTCCTGGAGCCCTTCCCACCTGATATGGCCAGGTACAGTGCAGGCCTGGAGAGTTCCCTACCCGGAGACCACAGCAATGGGCCAGGGGACCCAGTGTCCTCCTTCTGCCCCTTGCTCCCAGTCAGACCTCACAGGAAAGGGCCTTTGGTAGTCATTTACACTGTAGTGAGAATGAGCTCCTTCACTGTGCTCCCTCTGGCTCTGGAATGTGGAACGGGAGTCTTTGTTGAGCCTGGAAATCCACTGGCATAGAAAGGGTTGCAGAGGGGAAGGGAGCTGCCTAGAGTCACACACGTGATTCACAGTGAAATCTGATCAGAATCTGAGTTTCTGGCCTTCAAGGCCTATGGGGAGAGCAGCTGATATCGGAGCTCTTATCTGGGGAAATCCACCCAGCACAGCCGCCTCACCAACCAGAGCCACACGGCCTGCATTCCAGGTCTGTGTGGGTGTGTGTAGGTGTGGGCGTGTGGGCAGCTGGGTATCGGGGTGTGTGTGTGGTGTGTATTGGTGTGTGGGTAGGGGTGTGACATCCATCTGACTAGCAGGCTAGTGTCTGGGGAATGCAAAGTACACCTGTGTGTCACCTGGGGGTGGCAGGGGTCCGCGTGCGCCTGGGCAGCTGTGGACCCTTCCTCCCTGAGCTGGGAGGCAGCCAGAGAGGGTGAGGGCTGGAGAGGGGGACCTTCCCCTGGGGCACGGGGTACGGCCCCAGCCAGGGCTACTCAAGACGGGAGGGAACGGCCTCGACCCTGTGCACAGGGCTTCCTGCCCACTGTGGGGGAGGTGGGACTGGAGCACCTCTCTTCCGTCTGTGGCAGCCCTGTCCCTGCTGTTGGCGGTTCACCAGCAGCCCCCCCCCCCCGCCCCCGTCCCCAGGCCAGCCTCGGCCAAGGATCTCGGACATGCAGCCGAGGCTGGAGGGGCCAGGTGGGCCCCCAGCAGTGGGAGGCTCAGGAGCACAGTTGTCCCCAGGCAGGGCTGTCTTCCCAGGCCCAGGCCCAGCTGGGTGTCCACTGGCTAGATTCTGAGGAGGTGGCTGGGGTCACCGTCCACCAGGTGCCAGGCTGTGAGCAGCAGTGCTGTATCAGCAACTTCTCCCCCCGCCCCGCGCTGCCCCCCCGCCTGGCAGAGGGGTGCAGGGGGGCCCAGACACGGACAGGCTGCCCAGGATCACAGCCCAGGCGGCCTGCTCCGACTGGTGCCCTCTGCTCTAAGCCGCCTGCAAGAGCAAGCATGTGGGCATCCATCTGCCTGCGAACCCAGCTTGCCGTGAGTTCCCAATCGGGGAACTGGGCCCCCAGGACCAGATGTGGCCCCTGCCCTCCGGAGGGCCCCCGTCTTGAGGATGGGACAGAGGAGGCCGTCACGGCCGTGTGGCCAATTGATTTCTGTCCTCATCAGCCCGGCCCTGGGGAGGGGCTGGGCCCAAGATGGGCCACCTGGGTCCCCAGGCCTCAGGGTTCTCTGGGCAGCCCCGTCAGGGTTGACAGTGTCCAGGCCCAGGCAGCGTCCTGCCTCCTGCTGTCTCTCCCAGGGCCGTGCCCCTTTGCTGCCCGCCAGTCGCCCCGTCACTCTTAAATTTGCAGGATGCCGGTGGCATTTCTCCAAACTCCCAGCCCCCTGATTTATGTGCTGCCGTGGGGAGTGTTTTCTTTAAAAACAGGATGGATATGAGAAAAACAACAATGCCCCAAAACCACACTTAATGTGTGGGTCGGGCTGGCTCGTTAGCACTGAATAATCGAGCCTCAACCACACCACTGGGAAACAAAAATAAACAAGACGCACTGAGTGCCCAGGACCAGGGCTGCCATCCTTGGGGCGTACCCTCTGCACCCGGGTCCCAGGGTCCCGCGGATGGTGGCACGCGGGCTCCTGGCCAGCCGGGGCTTGAGCACCTCCGCGGGGGACCGCCCTCCTCTGGCCGCCTTTGCCCAGTGCCCCGCCCTGGGAAAGGTCAGCTGGAGGTGGCACTTCCCAGGGGGACAGGCCTCCCGACCCCTCCTAGGGAGGAAACTCTTTGTGGCGAACCTAAATCCTGCTCGGTAATTTAAGCTTGCTTCCTCCTGCCCTGTCCTCAGCAAAGATGGAGGGCAGCTGGCCACCCGTCTCTTTCTAATAAATCCCACCCGACCGCAGTGCCGGGGAGGGACCCTCTGGCTCGGCCGCCTGCCGTCTCAGTGCGGGAGGAGAAGAGGCAGACCAGCACCAGCCCTGGGCTCTGGAAGTAGGAAGGGGAGCCCCAAGTGGGGACCCGGGTCCCCCGCCATCCCCCTCGCCTGCCGCCTTTGTGCGGGTGGTGGGGGGTGCGGGGCTGGCGGGAGGGTCAGGGTCTGGGGGGCGGCACCGACTCCTTTGTGCAGCCAAGTTCCAGGCGCATTGTGTACGGGGCCGAACTTCAGCTCACAATTTGGGATTAGAGCAAATCCGAGTATTTTTCTGCATGCCTGCCCGCTCCCGGGCGCCCGGAGCCTGCTGGGTAACTGCCTATTATCCGCTGGTTCCACTCCAGTGCCCTCCCCAATAAAACTTTTCATATCCTTATAAACGAACTCGATTGCCGTGTTATAAACATTTACACTGTGCTAACAGATCATCTCCGCACATCAAAATTGGCTAAATTCCCTTTTCCAGATGAATATATTGAAGGAGATTAGAGATATGATAGCTTTTCAGATTGCTGAACCCAGAGAAATTAGTTTAGTGAGCATTTACAGAGGCTAAATTGGAGCCATTAAATAGTGGATTAAATTGATGGCAGTTTCATTGTCTGTCCTTCGGTACCGCTGTAAAATCAATTAGCCGTCACCAGCCCATTCTCCACATCGTGAGATTGTCATCCTCCCTGGAAGCTGATGCAAAACCTCCCAGCGGTGGCGAGGGCTGTGAAAACACACCTATGAGGTGGCGTGGCATGAACTAGCGTGGGGGACCCGGGGGACCGGGGCTGCCCAGGGAGGGCTCCCCGCCTGCCGCCTCCGCCCGGCGGGCATCACCAGCCTCCCCGGGGCCGGGTGTCAAGGGCTGCCCCTAGCTCTCCCGCTGGAGGCTGTGGAGACAGGCGACAGGGTGCCTGGCTGGCACGGTTGGGACCCCGTTCTCTGACCCCGAATGGCCCCGTAAGTCAGGCCAAAAATGGCACGTGTCTACAGGGAAGCAAAGTCATGCAGGCAGTGGGTGTGGAAGATGCAGGAAGGTGGGCTGCCTGGAGGTGGTTCTCAGGTCGTATATGGGCGTGTCATGCTTGCCGCCCCAGCCCAGGGCTGGGAGCCCTTACAGAGCCACGGTCCAAACAGGATGAGGGCTTTGAATGGGAGGTGCCCCCGAGCCCTCCCCACAGTCCTGGGAGACAGGTACTACTCTTGTCCCCATTCCACAGAGGAGGAAACAGCTTCAGGGGTCCACAAAGTTCACAGCTGGTTGGACGCTGCACTCCAGCCTCAAGCGGCCGTCCTAGGTGAGGCCCTTAGACCACGCCGAGTTCTGGGACACAGGATCCCATGAACCTTGGGCAGAGAAGCCGGGTCCTGGGGATGAGCAGGTGGCTCCCTGGCCAATCCAAGTGAGTGTGGGAGAGGCCCAGGTGAGGGTGCCGGGGGAGGGGCGCCCTAGGGGTGAGGGTGGGGAGCGCCCTGCCTTGGGCCAGCACCCCATTTGTGCCTGTAGAATTCTAATGGCCAGCACGAGAACTTGCGGTTGGGTGGTTCTGATGGGGAAACAGACCCAAGCACACAGCAGGTGGGAATGCCCTGTCCTGTTTAATAAACCTGGTCTATGATCAATCCAATCTGACTCAACCAGGGGACACACCTTCTGGAAGCAGGAGGACAGGGCTGTGTGCAGGCAGAGGGTCTGAATGGGGGTAGGGCGGCTGGGCCCTGAGTCAGGGACAGCCAGGTCCCCCTCCTCGTGGCACCCAGGACCCGATGGTGGCCCGTGCCCTCCACTCCTCTGGAGCTCAGCTCAGAGGCCACCTTCTCCAGAAAGGCTGCTCTGATCCCTCAGCCCCTTGGTCAGAGGCTGCTGGCCTTCCCTGTGTCATGGTGGGCATAAGACTGTGTAGGAGGTGCTCTGTCTGCAAGGAGCCTGCCTCCCCTATCTGCGCTAGGGTCTGTGGGCCCAGCACAGGGCCAGACCCCTTGGAGGGGTGGGAGTCCAGCTGTGGGAATGCCCTGGCCCCCAGGCAGGTCAGCAAGAACAGGAAAGGGATGCAAGAGCCAGAGGAGCCTTGGGAGACCAGCCTGGGGAGCTCCGGAGGAGCCCGGGCCCTTCATTGGCTGGAGCCCAGGAGAGGGAAGGCCTGTGCTGTGGGGGGAGGCTGGGGGAGCTGACCGAGCAGCAGTGGCCAGAATGCACGTGGGGTCTGGGCAGACGTGCGGGAGGTGAGCACCTCGCCTTGCCAGGCAAGAGCCCTAACCACACTCATTCTGCACTCCACAGTCTGTAAAGAGCTTTCCAAAGTGTGACCTCTGTCATCCCTCCTGTCAGCCTAGGAAGCTCACCAGCTCCATTGCACAGATGAGGAAACAGGAGTTTGGGGGCGGCCAAGACCCCGCAGTGGGGCAGCATGGGGCTGGGCTTCTACTCAGGGACCCCGCTGGCCCTCCCGCCCACATCCGTGGGTCCCCTCTTTGGCCTGGCCTGACCCGGGCTAGCCAGGACCCAGGGTGCGCTGATGGTCGGGACCCTGCCCCAATACTTCGGGGCCCCATCCTCCCCCGCCCTCGTTGCTCACGTGGCCTAATGCCCTGGGCACCTCAGCTCCCTGAGAGGCTACGGGACCCCCACCACTGCAGCCCAGACGCTGCCCCTCTGGTGGCGTGTCAAGCACGGGCCTCGGTAGGAAGGAGGTTGGGGGATAAGCCCTCTGTGCAGCCCAGATGTAGACACAAATCCCACACATTCAGGCTGAGCTCCTCCACTCAGGTCCGTGGATGTGGTGTGTGGAGGCCACAGGGGCCAAGAGAGAGAGGGGAATGGAGGGGGCCCCTGGGCGGGCAGGTGGGGAACCCTCCTAGATGTCTGCCCCTGGGCGCAGTGCCCCTTAGCCGGCTCCTTTGGAGGGTGATGAGGACAGCCTGCTAGGCCAGGTGCTGAGCAGCCTGTTCTGGGAAGAATGCAAGGCCCGCTGGGGGCAGATGGAGATGGGCCCGGAGCCTGGAGGTTTTGGGGCTCCCCCAGGGGGATGGGGTGCCTGGCAGCCCCATGGACAGTGCTGGGCACACGCAGGCAGAGCCTCGGCGGTTGGGGCCCCCAGACCCCTGCTCCCAGGCCCGGCAGGGTCCCAGCACCCTCCCTGTCCTCACCTTCTTGACCCCTGACTCCGGCTGCGCTGAGAACTGGCAGCCCCCCAGGTTGGTTGAGAGGCCCCTGTTCCAGCAGATTAGCAACCCCCCCAAAAAAAACATACTGCGGGTTTCATGTGAGCTCAGCAGGTGGGCGGGAGGCCTCAGAACAGAGAAGGGGGGGTGCTGTGGGGAGGGGCTGTGGGGAGCGCTGTGCAGGTCAGGTGACACGTTGGCATGGAGATGGGGGCTGGGGAGCCTGGCGGGAAATCCAGGTCAGAAGCCCCTGTGCAAGGCAGGAGCTCTGCACCCAGTGGGGGCTGTGGGTGGAAGCCAGGCCAGGGAAGGCCCCCCTAGAAGTTTGCAAACCAGGGTCTCGTGGCTCCATCGAGGCCCAGGAAAGGACTCTGTCCCATTTAATAGATGGGGAGACCGAGGCTCGGGGAAAGGAGGGATTTGCCTGGGATCTCAGTTAAGGAGAGAGTGACCCCTCTGGAACCCAAACTCCAGGCAGCCTGCAGGTGCTTGCCTGAACGGCAGACCATGGGGCCACATCCTTGTTTTTCAGATGGGAGAACTGTGGCCCGGAGAGGGTTGGGGGCATTTCAAGGTCACATGGAGCCAAGGCACAAGCCAGCCTCCTGCTCCCAGCCCGGGCCCCTCTGCTGGGGGCCCATGCACCCCTCCCTGCCGCAAGCCCATCCCCCACGGCCAGGAGGCAGCTCCCGGGCTGGATGGATAAGGTTTCTGGCCAGCTGAGGGGTGGGTGCGGTGGGGTCAGGTGCAGGGGGTGGGGGGTGGGGGAGGACGACAGAGGCAGGTGAGAAGGCCAGCCACGGGAAGTTCTCACGAACAAACGGATGACCCAGCCCGCCCCCAGCGCGCCACTGACAACTGATATTTCGAGTCCCCGGGCTCTGAGCACATGTGGCCCAGCTGCAGTGGTGAGGCCCCGCCTGGGGGAGGGAGCTGGGGGCCCATGTCCTCTGCCCACTCTGAGCTTGGAGCTCCTGAGTGTCTGTATGATGGGCTCTGTGTCTGGGCACCCTCACGGTGCCTCCCGCCCGGATTCTGGGGGTCTCTCCAATCACTCCCCTGGGGACCCCCCCACGGCATGGCCCCAGCAGCCCAGAGGGAGGACCCCGGGCGGGGTCCAGAGCTGGCTGTTTGGCCCTGCCATCAACTCACTGGGGTAAGTGGCTTTGCCCCTCTGGGCCTCAGTTTCTCCTCTGGGATTCCAGGCTGCGCCGTCTTCCTCCTCGCCTGGGGGCTGTGGGGAGACAGGTGAGCTAGGACCCGAGGCCCAGGCCAGGTCCAGATGAGCATACAAGGTGCATTGTGCTTGTCACGCTTGTCACAGATGGAGTTTCCCGCCAGGCCCCCAGGGCACATCAGTGGCCTTCAGGGAGGGGCAAGGGTTGGGAGCCTTCCATCACCTGGCCGCCGGCTCCGCCTTCAGGATAGGCTTCATCCGGCCCTGATGGACGGCCACAGGGTTGGTGTGAAGGTCTGGGAGAACTGAGATGGAGCTCTGGAGAACCCAGGCAGGGGCGTGAAGACTCAGGATGGAAGAGAGAAGGGCCACGGGCCCATCTGTCCGCCTATCTGTCCAGGCCATTGTCCTGAATACTGGAGAACGCTGGAGGGATTCTAAGAACACTTTCTGGAGAGTTTGGACAAGGGGAAGGGATCGGGCTGGGCTGGGCCGTGCCAGCCACCATGGACATGCCGGGCGAACAGCCCACCTGGTGGGGTGTGTGTGGCCCTGGTGGGGCCCTGAGGCCTCGGGCGGCCCCCTGAGATGGGGCCGTGTCCCGGGTGGAGCAGAGCCTGTGGGGGTGAGGAGGGAGCCCGTGGGGTCACCCTCCAGAGGTCCCTCTGCTCCCTCCCTCCTCCTCCTTCCAGCCGGAGGATATCTACGGCTTCTTTGGAAACGCTGGCCCGAGTCTGGGCCCCAGGCCAAGGCCAGAGCAGCCAACCTACCAAGGACACAGGGGCCTGGCTTCCTTTGAACCCCTCCCCTTGGGGCACTGTGTGACCCCGGCAAGGCACCGGGAGCTTGGAGCTCGCTGTCCATCTGCCGGGGGGTGGAGAGAGCCTGGCACGGCGAGCCCGCAGCGGATGGCTGCCCTGCACACCACTACCTCCTGGGTCACCATCGCCGGTTGCGTCTTCGCAGGTAAAGCAGCTTGGCTTTGAGTATGAGAAGGACGTGGGGTGGCCTGGAGATGCCCTGGGAAGCGGGGTCCGTGTCACAGCCCACGATCGGGGCCGGCTCGGCAGGCTGGGGGTTTGACACACAAGGAACCACGGTGTTTCCCCCCACCTGTATACGTGTTCAATTTGTCTTCCCTGTTTCAGGGGGTAGAATATACATGACATTAAGTTGACCGCTTTAACCATTTCTCAGTGTGCAGTTGAGGGGCACCGAGCACATCCATGTTGCTGTCAGCCGTGCCCCCGTCTGGCTCCAGAACGTTCCATCCCGCACACAGAGACCCTGTCCCCGTGATGCACAGACCCCCACCCGCTCCCCCAGGCCCGGCCCCGCCGTCTACCCTCTGTGTCCGTGAGTCTGACTCCGGGACTTCGTGGGAGTGGGGTCCCCATGCGTGTCCTTCCGTGTCTGGCTCGTGTCCTCGGCGTTCGTCCCTGTGGGGCAGGGGTCAGGGCTCTTTAAGGCTGAAGGTACTTTCATTACAAAGAGAAAAATAGTAACTTTAGGCTGGAGAAACCCAACAGGCATCCTCCAGTGGTCAGGTTAGCATCCCCCATGATGGGGCAGACACCCCGTGTTCTCCTGACATGGGGCCCTGGGGGGACACAGTCACTGCTGTCATGTTCCTGCCAAGGTCGCACTCAGTCACGAGGGGTGTTCTGCACTGGAGAAGATGTGCCTGTCTCGAAAGACAAAGACTGAAGTGCCCCAGAATGAAGGTGACAAAGGAAACAGGGCTGCATGCAGCGTGAGGCCCAGGACAGGACACGGACGTCAAGAGGACAACCAAGGACATAAGAATCCATGTTTATTCTTTATACCATGGTGTGCCAGAGCGAGCTCATACGGTCTTGCAAGAGCCAATGTTACATATTCAGGAGTTTTGCAAGCCAGTTGGAAATTATTGAAATTGGCTATGGTGGGAGTATTCACACCGTGAAAATCAGCGAAGGGCACAAAGCAGGGCCTTTTTTTTTTTTTTTTTTTTTTTTAAGATTTTATTTATTTGCGAGAGAGAGAATGAGAGACAGAGAGCATGAGAGGGAGGAGGGTCAGAGGGAGAAGCAGACTCCCTGCCGAGCAGGGAGCCCGATGCGGGACTCGATCCCAGGACTCCAGGATCATGACCTGAGCCGAAGGCAGTCGCTTAACCAACTGAGCCACCCAGGCGCCCAAGCAGGGCCTTTTTTGAGAACTGGCTTACACGCACACTACTGGTTCTAGAAGATGTGACACTGGGGAAGCTGGCTGAGGGTAGACTGGAAGATGGTGCACTATTTGGCAACATCTTTGCAAGGCTGAAATTATTTCAAAATAAAAAGTTAAAAAATAACACAATTCTAAAATGAGAGGCTGAGCTTTCAGCCCCTGCGTGGGACTCTGGGCAAACCAATCCCTGTCTGTCTCCTTCAGAGGTGTCAGACACCAGCCAGGCCTGACAGGTAGGCCCTGTGTCCCAGTCTCCTTCCTGGAACAAAATCTTCCTCAGTTCCTGCAGTGACACACCCCTAATTTCCTTCTCCTCCTTATTTCCTTTCAGTTTTTTATACAAACTAATTTCATTCATTGGCCCATCCATCCATCCACCCATCCCCATCTACCCATCCACCCATCCATCCGTCCATCCATTCACCCATCCACCCACCCATCCACCCATCCCCATGTACCCATCCATCTACCCATTCATCCATCCATCCCCATCCATCCATCCATCCATCCATCCATCCATCCATCCACTGATCCATCCATCCACCCATCCATCCACCCATTTATCCATCCATTCCCATCCATCCACCCATCCCCATCTATCTATGTACCCATCTATCCATCCATCCACCCACCCATCCACCCATCCACACCCACCCATCCACCCACCCACTCATCCATCCATCCATCCATCCATCCATCCATCCATTCATCCATCCTTCCACCCAACCATCCACCCATCCCCATCTACCCATCCATCCATCTTTCCTTCCTTCCCTCCTTCCCTCCCTCCCTCCCTCTACCATTTACTGAGCACCTTAAATGCATGGCATTGCGCTGGTTCATTGTTCAATAATGGGCAAAACAGACAAAGCCCCTGACCTCATGGAGCTCATATGCCAATGGGGGAGAAAAGCAAGCAAACAGGGAAAGAAATCTATGAATTATACATGAAGGAAGGGACTAAGTATTGATGGGATATCAGGGGAAGAGGACATTTACTCAGGTGGTCAGGGAAGATTCCTCAGAGAGGTGTCATTTAAGCTGAGACATGAAGGATGAAGCAGAGGCTGTCACGTAGGGTTTGGGGGGGCATCACAGGCAGAGGAACAGTAGGGTAAAGGCTGGGAGGCTGGGAGGAACCATCATATGCAAAGAGCAAACAGAAGGTCAAAGCAGCTGGAGGTCCTGGGCAGAGGGGAGAGGGCATGAAGCCAGGTGGGCTAGGCCATCAAGGGCTGGAGGTGAGAAGTGGGGATGTCTTCTGAGTTCAGTGGGAAATATTGGGGGATGTCAGTCATAGGAATGCCTCAATTCAAATGCTTACCACATTGCTGCAAGGAGAAGGCATCCAGAAGCAAGGGGACAAGTGGGGAGGGTGCTGGAGGCATCCACGTGTAGGAGGTCAGCAGCTTAGGCTGGGGTGATGAGAGAAGCAGGTAGAGCTGACAGGCCTTGCTCAGGGTATCTTCCAGAGTTCCGGCCTGAGCAGCCAGGTGGGTGGGGACATGGGTGCAAGAGCAAAGGCAGGGGGAGCATTAGGGCCTGATCCAAGCGTCAGCTGGTCCTTGGGAGCCCAGGATATCCAACACACGTCCAGGCGGAGATGCTGAGCCACTGGCTGTAGATGAGCTTTGGAGGGGCTGCAAACATAGACAGAAACTGTCGACACACAGATGTCCTCTGAGACCCCCTCTCCTGACACATCCCAAGGGCCCTGAATGTTATTGCCCCCTCCCCAGCTCCACCATGAACTCCAGGCCTGTGACCACCTTGTTCACTGTAGGATCCAGGCACATAGTAAGAGCCAAAGTGGGTTGGATAGTGTTTGGTGGGGCCCCGTGTTGGGGGTAGACCCTGATGATGATGATGGTGATGATGATGATGATGATGGTGATGGTGATGGTGATGATGGTGATGAAGGTGATGGTGATGATGAAGGTGATGATAGATGATGGTGATGAAGGTGATGATCACCTAGGGCTGCACCTGCTGCTTAGCAGACGAGTCCTTGAAACCACAAATCCCCGGAGGCACAGGGAACTGGGGGGCCCATTGCCAGGGGGTGCTGGAAGCCAAGCCCGCCCTGGAAAGTAATTTGGCAGAGTGAAGTAAGCACCGTGGAAGTGTTCAGTGCCTTTGCCCTAGTAATGCCACCTCTGGAATGCTCTTCTAAGGAAATTATCCAAAATATGGCAAGAGTGTCAGGCCCAAAGATATTCATCGCAACATTATTTTTAATGACAAAAAAAATTGGAAGCAGCTGAAATGTCCAACAATTGGGGAGCAGTTTAGTAGATTATAGTACACACACTCAGTGGAATACTAGGCAGTCATTAAAAGTGATAATTATGAACACCGGGTGGTAATATGCAAACACATCCACTATGTCACGTTAAGGAAAAGCAGCATATAGAATTATGTGTACATTAAGGGTGTAATGTTGTAAAAAACATATGCATCGGGAAAACGCCTGGAAGGATGCGGAGCGGCATACGGACAGTGTGGTGGTGAGGTGGGGACACAGATAGTGACTATTCTTTTCTCCCCGTTTTTGACTTTTCTATAAAGTATTATATCACTTTGCTAATTTAAAATATTTAGAGTTTATTGCAGGATGGTGGCATTCTGGGTAAGTTTTATTTTTTCGTTGTGCTTTTCTGGATTTTCCAAATGTTTACCTAGGAAGAAGATTACTCTGGCCCTGTGATAGGGAGGAGATGGGACGGGGCCCTCACCTCATGTGGGGTCATGACCATTCCCACCCTCACAAGGGCTGTCTGGCAATGATGATGAAGGTGATGATGATGATGGTGATGATGATGATGATGGTGATGGTGATGATGGTGATGGTGATAAAGGTGATGATGGTGATGATGGCGATGAAGGTGATGATGATGATGGTGATGATGATGATGGTGGTGGTGGTGATGGTGGTGATGGTGGTGATGATGGTAATGATGATGGTGGTGATGAAGGTGATGGTGATGATGGTGATGAAGGTGATGGTGATGATGGTGATGATGGTGATGATGATGGTGATGGTGATGATGATGGTGATGGTGATGGTGGTGATGATGGTGATGGTGATGGTGGTGATGATGGTGATGGTGATGACGATGATGGTGGTTATGGTGGCGATGGTGAGGATGGTGAGGATGGTGATGATGGTGATGGTGATAAAGATGATGATGGTGATGATGGCGATGAAGGTGATGATGATGATGGTGATGATGATGATGATGGTGGTGGTGATGGTGGTGATGATGGTGATGATGGTAATGATGATGGTGGTGATGAAGGTGATGGTGATGATGGTGATGAAGGTGATGGTGATGATGATGAAGGTGATGAAGGTGATGGTGATGATGAAGGTGGTGATGGTGATGAAGGTGGTGATGATGGTGATGATGAAGATGAGGATGGTGATGATGATGAAGGTGATGATGATGATGGTGACAGTGATGATTGTGATCAGAGTGAGAACAGTTATAATTTATTCAGCACTTACTGTGCACCAGGACTGTGCTAAGTCTTTCAGGTAAACTATTTTGGTGGTGGGTACTATCCTGCCTATTTGATCATTTGGCTGGTAAGGGGTAGGGCTGATTTGTAACCCAATCCATAAGGTTCCAGTGCCTGGGCTGGACCAAGGCCCATGGGAAGCTGTAAGGAGGTAGGACTGGGGTCTGTGTGGCTGGAGCCTGCTTGCCCACCAGCAGAGGGAAAAGAAACAGGGGGCAGCCCAGCCATGGCCCCCCATAGAGGTGTGGGTTCAGGCCAGCAGCACAGGGCACAAAGGGCACTGGGGCAGAAGTCCTAGGGATGCAGATGACTGGAGCTGAATTGGGGACCCACCTGCTCCAACTTCCTATTTTGCAGATGGAAGTTGAGACCTGGAGAGGGGCAGGTATATTAACCATGTTTTTTATTTTTTGTATTTTATGATGCTTTGATAGGTCAGGGCCCTTGCTGGCCAGGGAGAAAGTGCCCTCCCTAGCCTGGCCAATCTTAGAGGTAGCAGACTCTCCCCTGCAAGTGTGTCTGTCCCATGTAAACCAACCAGTCCAAGCCTACACCCCAGCCCCTCCTCTGTCAGGTTCTCACACCCCAGCCCAATATTTCCCAGCCCTAAATCACCGGGGCCAGGTGCTGGATAAGAACCAGCCACCCTATGGCCCAGAGCCCGCCAAGATTCTTCAAACTACCCAGCCCCTAAGCCTGCTCAGCTGCTGACTCTGCCTCACCCCTTCCCTCCCATGAAAACCACAATAGAGGCTCTGGGCCATGCCCTGCCCACCGCTCCTTCTGCTTCCTGAGCAACCCGCGCTTCCCTGGGTGGCCCTGCGTGGCGCCCCCTCCTCTGGGCAAATAAAAAAATGACTCTTTTCAAAGCAGTTGTCTCGTGTCTGCTGGCTTACCATAACGGATTAAAACAAATCCTGGTACCAATTTCAACACAGCAGGGTCGGCCCAGGGTCACGTGGCAGGGCAGATCTGGGTTCTGACGTGGGACTGCCCTCCCGCTCAGCACGGAAGTGCTGCGGCGGGGTGAGAGAGGGGCCTGCTGTGGTTGCGTGGGTTGGGTGGGCCGAGAGCAGAGGGAGGAGACACATGCTTCTGAGTTCTGTTCCTCTCTGGCTACTGGGTCCCTACAGTGGGTCCCTGCCCAGCTCTGGGCCTCCTCTGTGGCTCTGGGGAAAGAGGGTGATGTCATGACACCCGGGTCTTGGGTGCTGTCTGGGCCAGGCTAGCAATGTTCCTGAGCTGAGGGCCAGGTCACACATGGGCCCCCACTCGTCCTCGTCCCCTTCCTAGGGGAGCCACTGCCCTGCCCAGGGCCTTCTTGGCCGCCCCTGCAGGCAACAGAGGATAGGCAGGGCCAAGTGTTGGCTGTGGGGAGTGTGGGCTGAAGGCAGTAGCCAGAGCTGGGCTGTGGGACAGTGAGGACCCTCTGTCCAGGGTGGCAGGGCCCCTAGCCCCTGGTGCATCGTTTGCCCCGGCCCAGCTACCCTTCCTCTGGATGTGGCGCCCTGTGCGTCAGCTCCTGAGCACAGCCAGCCCGGCTGCCCGACATTGAGGCCTCCCTCCTGTAATTGGCAATTTTGTCATATTTATTCACAACAGATCGGATTGTCGGGAGCTCACTGGGGCTCTCCAGAGGCCTGCCGTGAAATCGGTTTGAAATGGCGTGTCAGGTTTTTCTCTCCCTGCTGAAGCGACCATCTGGCTGATGGACCAGCGGCTGGGCTGATACATCGACCTAGGGAGTCACGGCTAAGCCACCCCCGGGGGCCCACACGCTGGCGTGCCCATCCCTGGTGCCACTCCCGACCTCCCTGACGGGCCCTGGGAGCCAGGCTGCAAGGAGAGGCCTGGGCGAGGCAGGGTCAGTGAGGTGGGAGTGAGGCTGGGCTCTCCCGGGGCCCTGAGCTGGCCTTCCACGTCCTGCATGGCTGACACCTTCTCAACAGCCCTGCCCCTCCCCCGCCACCAGAGCAAAGCGTAGGGCTGGCCCAGGGAGGGGCTGTTCCTGCCCACCAGGTCCTCACCTGGGCACCAGCTTCCACTGGGAGCTGGGCCACTGTGTGCATAGCTCGTGTGCTCCTGAGCATGTATGTGCATATATGTATATGTGCTTAGCAGAGTCGGAGTGGTTTCTGGATCATGTCACTCACTCTTCTGTCTGACGACGGGGCCGTGCACCACACAGTCTTTCAGGGTCTGTGACTCCTTCCCTCCAGCAGCCTGGCCACAACAGCATGTGCTGTGGGGTACCCTGGCCTCGCTCAACCGGGGCGGGGGGGCAGGGGAGGAGCAGAAGGAGTGGGCGTACGGGAAGGCCCGGGCTGGAACCGATGACGGGGACCCACCGGCAAGCAGGGCTGGGAAATGTTGTTTCTCTGGGAGCTGGAGAAGAAGTGGGGGCCCTCAGCAGCTCGGTACCGACAAGGCAGGGACACCAAGATGTCTTTTCTAAGAAATACGTTATTTCAAAAATCCTATGGGACCACTTCACTCCTGTTAGGGTACCTATCTGTGTATCAAACAGAAAACAGCAGGTCTGGGCCAGGACGTGGGGAGACGGGAGCCCTCGTGCACGGGCGTGAGGAGGAAGATGGGGCAACTGCTGTCGAGCACAGTGTGGACATTCCTCAAAAAATGAAATGTGGAATCACCACATGACCCAGCAATCCCACTCCTCCGTCTGTGCCCAAAAGAATCGGAAGCCGGGACTTGAAAGGGTATCTGCGCCCCTGTGTTCACAGCAGCATCCTTCCCATGAGCTAAACCATGGAAGTCCACCAAGGGATGACCTGACTGCAAACGGTGGTCCATCCATACTATGGAATATTATTTAGCCTCTGAGAGGAAGGAAGGACCCCTTGCCCCCACGGGGACGAGCCCCGAGGACACGAGCCAGACATGGAAGGACACGCATGGGGACCCCACTCCCACGAGGTCCCCGAGTCGTCAGACTCACAGACACAGAGGGTAGACGGCGGGGCCGGGGATGGGGGGGCGGGGGGGTCCGTGCGTCACGGGGACGGGGTCTCTGTGTGGGGGATGGAACGTTCTGGAGCTGGACAGGGGGGATGGTTGCACGGCAGCATGGATGTGCTCGGTGCCCCTGAATTGTGGACTTAGAATGGTTAAGATGGTAAATGTTACATTATGTGTATTTTACCACACTAAGAGAATCCTGTGGAGCCACCGCCTTTGGGGATATTGGAGTTTTGCAAGGCAACCTCACCCTTTTTTAGGGTCCGTCGTGGCTTATTCCAGGGAGAACGTAGGCGCCACGTGGGTGCTCTGTCTCTGCGGGGGATGGTGATGAGGGAATAGGCTTCTCTCTGGGACTGATAGGCGCCAGGGGCCGCGTGGGCAGGACGCGGGGACTGGGGTGGTCTGCCAGGGCCACCTGGTTGTTTTTAATGCTGACAGCAGCACCAGGAAAGCCTGTGAGGTAACAGCAAGAAATGGACTGGTGTGGAGCGAAACCAAAAGCTGGAGCTCTGTAGGCTGTGGGGACAACAGGCCGAAAGCTGGGTTGGCCAGCCCGTCCCATGTCCGTCCGTCCACTTGTCCCCAGGGGGAGCGGAGTCCTGTCACCAAGGTCACCCGCCGCGTCTACAAGGGTAACACGGGGTACACCAGGGCCTGTCGGAAGGTCTGGGGAGGTCTGGGGCCTGCCTGAGGGCCCCCATGCAGGGGCTGTGGCCCTTCCCCAAGAGGCTGGCCCTGAGCTCCTGCAGCCCCTGCCGTCCACCTCCCATCTGGGCCAGAGTGGAGCCCAGGCTGGACTGCTGTCCAGGTGGCCCGCCCGAGGGTCTCTCCCCTCACCCACCCCAGGGAGACTGAGTGATGTCATTAGCCACACCTGGGCTCTGGTCTGAATAGCTCTGCCCACTGGCCAGGTGGCCCTGGGCAGCTAAGTGCCCCACATGGCCCTCAGTTTTTCCTTCTGTACAATGGGAGGAGAACCCATCTCCAGGAGTGGGGAGCATTCCCTTCCCTCCCAGCCCTTCTGGAGCAAAGTGGACGTTTGCTCTGAAGTCACCAGGATGGACAGGGAGCCCCTGGTCCGGGCACTGCCTGGATGGGGTCCACAGCCTGACCCCATCGAGGGCCTCCTCCCCTGCCTGAGAGGGTGGGGTGGGCGAGGGCTCCCTCCCGATCACCATGCTAAGTAGGTGTTTGCATGTTTGAAGCTCTGAGCCGGGTTGCTATTTTCCTAAGGATTAGGAGCAACGAAGGCTCTTTACACAGCGCTGCCCTCCGGCTGAGGCCCCACGGCCTCACAGAGCACCCACTGCAGGCCCACGGGGTGGGCAGAGGCCCCGGCACCAGGCGGGGGCCGGGGGCTGACTGTGCCCTGCCTGCCCCCCACGGAAGCCACCAGCCCCTGAGCGCAGCATGCGGGCGTCCGAGCTGGGAGTGCTGCGCGTGCAAAGTGCACGCCGGATCTCAACGATGTGGGATGAGATTTCAGCAACAATTCTGCTCATATTTAGTACCTATTGAAATGCCCATGTTTGGGATCTGTGGGGCTAAAAAATATATATTACAGAGGTAATTTCACCTGTTTCTTTTGACCTTTTCCACCATGGCTTCTAGAAAAATGTGGGTAGACGTACCTGTGTGGCTCGTATTCTATTTCTCTGGACGGCATTGCGTCTGCTTTCAGGGACCACAAACCAGTCATGTGATATCCTGGGCCCCCATTTCCTGCCTCTGGGACACTTGGAGGAGGAGGGGCAGGTGGGGGCTGGGGGCACCCAGAGCCGCATCTGGTAGGACTCTGGGGCTCGGAGAGTGAGGGTTTCCAGCCTGAGCTGGAGGCCGGAGGCTGGAGGCTGGTGGCTGGAGGGTGACTGCAGGGGTGGGTGGGCGGCCTGTGTGAGAGGGAGGGGTGAGGTCTGGCCACAGCTGTGAATGCCAGGCTGGAGCTTGGTCCCAGGAAGAGGTGAGAGGTGGGGTCGAATCCCCTCCCCTTCAATCTGGTGACTTGCTTGACCAATAGGACATGGCGGACATGATGTCTGGGACCCCCAAGACTGGGTCATGAGAAGGCCTGCAGCTTCTCCCTGTCCCACCTCTTGGGACCCTCTCTCCGGGAGCCTGTGCTGCCACGGAAGAAATCTGATTACCCCCGGGCTACTGTACTGGAGAAGCCTACCCCTGGGTACTCAGCCCAACTGTCCCATCTGAGGCCAGCTCTCCATCTGTCCCCACCTTGGCACCCCCAGAGCAGCCCCAGCCCCAGGGCACCTGCCCCATGGACCAGCCCCAGCCCTACTCCCCATCCTGGGGAGTTGAGAATTTCTGAGGACCTTGGATGACAGAAACAGGAGAGTCACCTGGCTAAGCCCTGTTCGAATTCCTGACTCCAAAATAGGGAGAGATCATAAAATGGCTATAGTTTTAAGCTGCTCAGTTTGGGGACGGTTTGTTACACAGCAGGAACACACTGATACATCACTCCATTCTGACCCCAACAGAGCAGAACTTGCAAGTTGCCCTCCGTTGTCATGGTCTGGTCCATGTCCTTCATTCTGGAGCAGCCTTGCCTTGCCTTGCATGACTGTGTCACTTGAAGGTCACAGACCCTTCTGTGGGGTTCCCCTGCACTCACGTCCGCTGTTACTTCAAAGCTAGATTCATGGTTTGGCAGGAGTAGCCCAGGACATTTCCCGGGAACGTGGCAAGGTGGGGCAGGCCCTTCACTAGCGCTCTCTGCTTTGACCATCCGATTGAGGGTACATCTGCCAGGACGCTGTACAATAAAGCTGTTTGCTTTTGAAATTAATGCGTTCTTGTGAGGTGGTATTTTGGGACTGTAAACATCCGTTTGTCATCAAAGTTCCCATCTATTCATGTATTTATTTATTCGAGTTTGGACATAGATGCTAATCTTTAACTGGTTGAGTGGAAATCTGCTCACATCATTACCCACGTTGATGTTCAGGTCACCCCAGTTTGGCCGGAGGGACCTGGCACCTGATCGCCCCATCACTTCCTGGCATAGAATACTCCAGCCCCTCTTGTTCTCTTGATGCCCAACCCGGGGACCAACATTTCTTCAAAGGTCTCTTGTTCCTTTCAGTGGAGAAAGGGGGCTTAGAAACCAAAGTTTGGGTTCTAGGAGGACATAGTGCTCCCCAGGAGGGTTGGGGCTCCAGGTCAGTTTCACCCAGAGACAGCCGAGTGGATGCTGGCAGGACAGGGGCCTTGGACCCATGGTGGGCGTGGGCCACGTCAGTCGCTTCCTGCCCACACTTGCAGCCCCTGTTCCTGCTGTCCCCAGACGCGATTCACGAATGGCCCAGATGGTGTCCCAAAGGCAGGTGGAGATGCCCCTCACCCAGGCAGGCAGTCTGTCAGCACACACACCGAGCACAAGTCCAGGGCTCGGGCAGGCGGCCCAGGAGCGAGGGTGCCCGAGTGTGCACGTGGGCACGCAGGTCCATGGGCTCGCCTGGGATGCGAGTGCACAATGTGCATGTATGTGCATGCATGTGGGTGTTTCTGTATACTCGTGCAGGGAGCTGGAGGGCCTGGGGGTGTGTGGGGAGGTGCCTGGCAGGCTGGGTGTGACATGCACACCCATGTGTGTGCATTCGTGTGCATGCAGCCCCAGGAAATTCCTGAGGTGGGAGGTGTTCAGTTTCTGTCTGAGCACACATGTGCTCACGTGCAGTGGTGTGGAATGGGGGAGGCAGTGGGCACTAGAGACCCTGCAGAGCCACTCTGTCCCAACCCCAGAAGACGCTGACCCCATGCCCCAGCCCAGCTTGGGGGCAGTTGGGTCTCTGCCCCTCCTGACAGCCTGGGCTGGGGTTTGGCCTGGCCTCAGCATGGCCTTTGCTGGGGGTCGCTGGCCAGTGTCAACCCAAGCCATCTTCCCATGATTGTGCGGGCCCTGCCTGCTGGGCTCAGCCCCCCAGTATCTTGGCAGAGGGGAGCAGGAGGAGGCTGAGAGGCCCAGAGAGGTCGGTGGGCTTGTCCAAGGATGCACAGCGAGTAGCATGCTGCCTTCCCAGGCCCCTGAGCGCCCTGGCATTCCCCCCTCCCACCCCACCAGCAGCGTGGTCCCTCTCCTCACCATGGGAAAGATATCTGCTCTGGGCTCATGAAGGACCGGCTGGGCGGCTGGGCCAAGTCTCCGAGCCTTGTTCTGTTTCTGTAAATCAGGAACACGGTCCAGTCTCATACTCAGGGCTGGCCTGTGGGGCTGGGGGACCCTGGAATCAGGCGTGGGGGCTGGGAGGTTGCCTCCCTCTGGGCCTGAGCCTCAGGGCGCCTCTGCTCTGTTCCCTCAGCCCCGTGGAGGGGGGCATTGATCCTCAAGGCAGGGGTCCGTCCATGCAGGCAGGTGACGCGTCCCCCATCGACCAACCACACCGCCTGCTCTCTCCCTCCGAGCTCCACTAACAAGCAGATCTGATGATGCCACCAGGCCTAATTGGCAGGACGGACACATGCATGCCTGTCTGGGAGCCCAGCCACGGTGCCCACCCTGGCTCGAGGAGCACTAGGACCCAGCGTCAGCATCCCGCCCCTTGGGCTACAGTCAGAGGCCAGGGGAGGGTGGTCAGCAGGGATGTCAGTGGGGAGAAGGGGTCCATGAGTGGGACACCCCACGGGAGTCTCCGGTCCCCCACCCCAACCTAAGGATGGCTCCCATGAGCTCAGAGGCACAGTTGGTGGGGGTCAGTAAGGACGGTGGTGGGGGGGACAGGAACGTGGTGAGGGGACTTGGGACCCTGGCACATGAGGGCAAAGGAGGACACAGGAGGTTGGGGGCAGCCCCAGAAGTGCCACAATTTGGGGCAATAGGGGCAGGTGCGGGAAAGTGACCACTTCCTTCATGGCCTTTGCTCTCCTGCCCATATGGGGGATGAGGTCCTGCCTGCTTCCCCTGAGGAGCGGTTGCGAACTCAGGCAAGTGAGAGATGGTGGACTAAAGTTGCTTGGTAGGTAGTGAGCTGCGCATCCCCGGGGGTGTGCAAGTGGGAGGTCTGAAAGAGGATTGTTGCTCTGTATGAGGCAAGAAGGCTCTTAGAGTAGGTGTGCTAGACCTCAGAAATGTCCGCTGGGGGTCTGCTCAGCCGAGCACAGTGCTCGGGTGGATGCAGGAAGCTGGGTCCTTGTCCCTGGACACCTCTCTCGAAAGGACGGTCTGCAAGTTGGAGGACCCAGCTGGGCTCCTTAGTCTGCAGCAGACTCATCACCTGCTTGGCCCAGGGCTCTCCTCATCCCAATCCCAAACCCCGGAATTCAGCTGCCCCTCCCGGGAGGCCAGTCACCCCCCTCCCTGCACAGTGCTGGTTCTAATGACAGTCTGTTTCACAGGTGGGGACATTAATGCCCAGAGGACGGCAGGACTGACTGCTCCCAGGCCCCAGCCCAGCCCCCCTGCCCCCCATCCCCACAGCCTGCCTGGTACTCTTCAGGCGAGCCAGGAGCTCTTGCACAGAAGGAAGGGACTGTGAGACTGTGGGACTCTGAGGACTGTGCCCCGAGGTGTGTGTGCCGGGGCCCGCCCTGCGGCCCTTACCCGTTCAAAGAGCTGATTGTTCCCAGCCCTGCGGGTTCTGCCAGCGGTGACGCCACATTGGGTCCTGGCCACCGGCTGGGGTGGAGCATTCGCGCCATGGAAACTGGCACATGCCAACCATCCGTGGCTACTCCGGTCCCATGTTCTGGAGGAGAACACTGAGGCCCAGAGGGAAGCAGAGTGCCCGGGACCCCCAGCCCGGCCAGGGAGGACCCAGGGCGCTGGGCACGGAGCCTCTGGGCAGCCAAGGGCACCCTCGGCGCCCACCAGCCCAGACAGGTGTGCGGCCTCCCCACCCACTCGCGGCCCACTGGCCGTAAATCAGGCTGCTAATCTTTCACCATCCGCCGGCCTCTTGCGGGCGTGATGGATGGGCTCCCAGCCTCGCCGACTGCTGCGAAATCACTCAGCGGCCAGACAAGCCCTAAATCTGACGCACCGAGTGTTGAAAGGAGGGATGTCTGTTTTCATAACCTACCTCAGTTACAATAAATATTTAAAATGCGCATTAACATCCTCTTGCTGCACAATCAGCCTCTGTGGCCCCGGCCGCGCAGATTTAATTAGCTCCGGGCTTCCCCCGCCGGCCGCGCTCGCCCGTGGACGGAAGGCCCCTGTTTTCTTAAACTCCCGGCCGCCATAAATACCGGCCCGCCTCAGGGCGACACAGAGCCTTTTGTCTGGCTCTGCTTCCCCGGCCCCCGCGCTGGGGCCGGGCGGATCTCTGGGTATGGGGGTGTGTGGGGCACGTCCCGGGGTGTCCTGGCTGCCCGGCCTGCAGCCCGGCCTCCACCTGAGGGAATCCCGGAGAGGAAGGCAGAGCCGGCACCCCCTCTCCCAGGAGGCCGCACCCCACGTTGGCAGGTAGCCAGCGAGAGGCCCTTCCTTCCAGCCTGGACCCTCGCACGCCCCACGCCCCGCGCTGGGCCCTGCGCCAAGCCCTCCAGCCTCGGCTCACCAACGTGCAAAGACCCCCGAGGCAGGGGCGGTGTGGCCCCCGTTTTAGAGGTGAGGAAGGAGGCTCAGGGTGCCCGAGCTGTTGGAGGCCCCCGCTGGGCGGGCCCCCCGCTCCTCCATGCGCTCTCACTCCGGCCCGCCTTCATTCCTTCGTCCACACGCTGCTTTCATACAGGCACCGGCTTTCCCTCCCTCCCTGTCTTGTTTGCTGTGTCTGTTTACTTACGGTCTGGCACCAGAGGGCATCTCCTTGCTGGGCCCCAGCACCCTCTGTGGCAGCTCACAGAGGCACCTGGGCAGTTTGCCTGGCCGCACAAGGCCCAGAGGCAGGAGAGCTGGAGGAGAAGGGTCCGGGGGCTGGGGCCCTGGCTGTGCTTCTGGAGGCCCCGAACGCCAGGTTGAGATGGCCAGCACTGCCGCGCAGGGGTGGGCAGGAGATGGGCTGGGGTCGGGGTCGGGGTGGGATGGAGGAAAGCCTGGAGTTCTCCCTGGAGGAGGCGGCTGTAGTGCGTTTGCTCAGCCGGCCCTCTGTTCCTTGGCTCCTCGGGAGGCCTCCCCACGGTCCATGCCCGCCAGCCTCTAGGAGATGTAGAACTGGTTGAGTCTCCCAAGCTCGATGTGAGGCCACTGGAGGGCCAGCATGCATGCTGGGCAGCGGGTGAGGAGGTCTGAAACTAAGTGACGGAGACAGGAGAGACTGGCTGCAGACCCCAGGCTGACCGTGACATCAAGGCTGGGGTCAGAGCTCCTGGCATGCCCGGGGAAGGCGTCAGGGCCAGTGTCCCTCAGCCTGATGTGTGGGGAAACTGAAGCGCAGGGAGGACCGGCCCTGGCTCAAGGGTGTGCAGTGCAGTGGAGCTACTGGGCATTGAACTGTGCCCCCCCCAAAGGTACATCCGAGTCCTAGCCCTGGTCCCCGTGAACGTGAGCTTACTCGGAAGCAGGGACTCTGCGGGTGTGATGGTTAAGGGGAGCTCACGCTGGAGTGGGGTGGTGTCCTCACAGAAGAGGGGAGTGTGGGAGGCAGGAGGGACCCTCCCCTGGAGCCCTCAGAGGGAGCGCGGCCCTGACCCCTGAACTCAGGCTTCTGGCCCCGGGACGGGGAGATGATCAAGTGTGCTTGTTTGAAGTGCCCGGCCTGGCGCTCCGTTCCGGCCCCTGGGATGCTGGTCCCAGCCTGCCCGTCCTGGGCATCTCTGGGCTTGGTGAGAGGACCGCACTCTCTGGAGGGGCTCAGCGCAGCTTCCAGGGGCTTCCTGGGCTGTAAATCCAGGTGAGGGGGTCTATGAGACTGGGGAACACGTCCCCCCACCTGCCCAACCTTTCCAGGTGGCATTGGGATCCAGGTAGGGACGGCATTCTGAGTCTTTCCCGCATCCTGCAAGGCCTGGGATGTGGGCCCAGCAGGGAGGGTTGGGAATGCGATCGTTGGAGAGGAGTCAGGGCAGGGCTCCCGGGAGCAGAATGTACACCCATCTTCTTCTCCATACCCTCCCTCCGGGCCTGGGTGGGGCTGCGGGGGTCACCGAGCTGCCCCCAGGGTAGACTGCTCCAACCCCCCCCCACCCTGTCCTGTACAGTCCTACAGGAAGGGGGGTGTGCGCATGTGCCCCTGAGCATGCGTGTGTGCCATAGGCCGGCTCAGAGGCTCTGTTAGTCTGTGATACCCTCAGTGAGTGCCAGGTGTGACCCCTGGCCTCGAGGGCGCCCCCCTGTGCATCACTCCCTGAACAGCTCCCAGTGTCCAGCGTGGGCTGAGCTGGGTGCCACAGGGCCCTTCCCGGTGGGGCACGCATACTGGTGGGGACACAGGCCCCGGCCAAATGAACAAGATGCGCCCTGAGCAGAGCCACGAGCAGAAGGGCTCTGTCTGGAGGTGGATGCGTGTGCGTGCGTGTGCGTGCGTGTGCGTGTGCAGATGTGTGTGGGTGCAGCCTGGTGGGCTGCGGGCCTCGGGCACAAGCAGGGCCTCAGAGAGCCGGCCTTGGGAGTACACAGCCTCCGCTGCCTGAAGCTGTCGTGACCCGGCCCAGATCCGAGGGGAGCCGACAGACACCCCTCCACGACAGGGATAGCAGAACAACGGGGGGCCATGTCTACGGCCCCCATACCTGACACAGTGAGCTTTTCCAGAAAAATCACTCTGGCTGGGAGGCCTGTTGGCTGTGCTTCGAGCACAGGGGAGACCCTTTGCCAGAGCAGCAACCCGTGGCGGCGGAAGAGAGAGGCGTCCTGCCGGCAGCGGCCAGGGCCAGGGGGCGGACCAGGACCCCGAGGTCAGCAAGCGGAGGGCCTCGGAGCCAGGACAGGCAGAGGGCTCCCTGGAGCGGGACACAGAGAGCTGAGCCAGGCCCCGCACGGGGGAGATGAGGACAGACCCCTTGGCCCGCCGGGACGCCAGTCCTGCTGCTGGTCTCCGCACCGGCCGGCCTGCCCACAGGGCAGCTGAGACCCGGGGGGGCGCGGGGGGCTCCCACAGCCAGGGCTCCGTAGGCGCCCGAGCCAGAGCCGGCTCCCGCCCGCTCGCGCCTGTTTATGAAGCGAAGGGTAAGTGTTTAATTAGCCGCCTAATTGCCTGGGTAATTGGGAGGCGTACTCAGCTCTCCAAGTAATCAGTCGGAACAGGCCTCGAAAATATCTGGCCCAATATTCATTAGTGTGGTTCAATCGTTCAACAGTTACCGTGTTTGGTTCATGACGAGGCCCGGCAAGCAGCTGCGTGCCCTGCAGCCACCCACCAGCCCGGGCTGGGCCGGCCGCCCCGTGCAGACAGACAGACAGCCCTGCTGGGGCACAGACGGTGGGCGGTGGGAGGGGCTTGCCCCTTGGGGCCTCTGCCCACCCCTCCTGCCCCTGGCTGTCCTGTGTCTCCCTGGAGCCAGAGGAGGTCCTTCGGTCAGCCGGGGCCACCCTCTCCTGCCCTCCCTCACCCCCAGGGAGCCTGGCAGCTGGGATTCCAGGGGGAGGGGACAGGCCCAAAGGGCTCAGGGCACAGGGTCAACCATGGGGCTGAGTCCCTGGCGGTGGCAGGGGTGAGGCTGGGCTCCGCAAGGGGAGGTTCGTGAATGTGCCCATTTTACAGGCAGCGAAACCAAGGCCAGAAGGGCAAAGCAGCCTGGAGTGGTGGCAGTCCCCTCCCTCGACAGCCCCTGGGGCCCTCAGGAGGAGGGCCCAGCCCACCCACTCCCCTTCCCGCAGCCTGGCCCACCGTCAGGAGGTCGGCCATCAGCGGAGGAAGCCAGGGTCAGGAGGGCCAGCTGGAGCCACAGCCCCTCACCTGATGTCTGCTGCTGAGGCCCACCTCTGCCCCAAATACGGTTCACTCGCTCATTCACTCACTCATGTCCTCTGCAACCGATCCTCGGGTGCCCTCCCCATGCCAGGCTCTGTGCTGGGGGCAGCGAGCAAACTCACCTGACTCCTGCCCCCTTGGACTTCCTCAGGGCACGCCGGGCGATGGGGGACGTGCTGTGAGGGTCTTTACGGAGGAAACGGAACCAAGGGCACAGAGGGCGTCCCCATGCTTGAGCCAGGACCTGGAGGAGGGGGCAAGGAAAAGCATTCCCAGTGAGTGGAACAGCCAGTGCAAAGTCCCTGAGGCAGGAGAGAAGGCAGCAGAACTTCCTTGGAGCTGTGGTGAGTGGGAGGGCAGAGGGGTGGGGGCCCCGCATGGACAATGCTGCAGCACAGACAGTGGGCTTCGTCTGAAGAGCTGTGGGAGCCACGGAGGAGGCTTATGGGGGACATGAGTGACACTGTGTGGTCGACCTTTCGTAAGGGGCTTGGGCGGGGGTGGAGGGGAAACCATGTGCAGGTGTCCAGGTGAGAGGCAGGGGTGCTATGGACTGAGGGGGGCTGCCCCGCACGCCTCCACGCCCAGGCTCCACCCTTCCCTGCCTGTTCTGGGCCCCAGCAGGGATGCTGGTTTCACCCCCGGCTCTTGCTCTCTGGTTTGGAGTGGGAAACCAGAGAGGGAAGGGGTGTGTTTCCTCAGCTAGGCCTGCTCTCCCTCTGAAGGCCACAGCCCTCCCCCCTGCTCCAGGCCCAGGCAGCCTGCCTCCCTTGCCAGCCCCAGCAAGGCTCCTGAGTGCTTCACTCTGCCCAGTCGTACCCACACCTTGGAGAACAGACCTCTTATTAGTCTCCTTCCCCAGTGTCGTGCCGGCCCTTGGTGACAGCGTACATTCACCAGCCTTGCCACGCCTGAATCTGCCATGATCATGACGATTTGAGGCTCACACACTGAAAGCTCCTTGCCCTTGAAGTGCAAACAGGGTGACCACACTTATGGTGGGGAGCGCTGAGTAATGCATGGAATTGCCAAATCAGTATGTCAGGAGCCTGAAATCAGTATAGCACTGCATGTCGATTACCCTTCAAAACAAAAGTACAATGATGTCACCTTGTAGAGGGTGTGCAGGAGGAGCTGGACCCGGAATGGGGAACCTGGGCTCGGATCCCAGCCCCACTGCGCGACTGTGGCCAAGCAACCCACCCTCTCTGAGCCTCGATGGCTCGTCTGGAGAATGGGGTGGGGGTGGGGGGGAGTATGACCACTGATGGGACTGTTGTGGGGAACGCAAACCGAGGCACTGAATAACTGGGAGGAGTTACCTTGGGGGATAGTAACGTGAACAGCGCTGTGACCGGCCCGGCGCTGGTCACAAATATTCCCTCCTTGGGTTTGATCCCCCAACCGCCATTTCTTTTTATTGGAGGTAAAATTTATGTAACAAAATGAACCGCTCATCGTTTTAGAGTGAACAATTCAGTGGCCTTGAGTCTGTTTACAGTGTTGTGTGCCCACCACCAGGGAGACCCCAGGCCCATCGGCAGTCACCCCCCCAGCCTCTCCCCCAGCCCCCCGCAGCCCCCAATCTTCATTCTGTGTCAGTCTGCCCGGTCTGGGATGTCTCACATAAATGGAATCACAGCATACGTGGTCTTCCATGTCACTGAGATCACGTCCTCGAGCTCCACCCCAAGGTGGGGCTCCATGCGGTTCCACTGTGTGGACATCAACCATCTTTTGAAGCAGGGATTTTCGTGTTCGTTTTGCAAACACAGAAGACGGGCATCAGAAAGGCTTCTCTTGTCTTCTGAGCTCACGGGGTCCGGACATGAGATACTTGAAGTGGTGCGGTGGGGAGGAAGGAAGGGTCTAGACTTGCTCTCCCTCTCAGTTCTTCCCCTCCAGATCCTATCTTTACTTAACACTGAGATATTTTGTTCATCATAGCTTTTTCCATGCATTTTTATTGATTTTTTAATTTAAAAAATTTAAATTTGAAAATTTTAATTGAACTTTCAATTTAGAGGTAATCGTAGGTTGACATGCAGTTTCAGAAAATGGTACGGTGTGCCCTACACCCAGTTTTCCTTGCTGTGGCATCTGACCGTGGCTCTAATGTGGGACTCTGGCACTATACCCTCTCCTGGACGGTTTTTACAAAAGAACCTGATGATCGTGATCGTATAATTCCTTCCATTTCTCCCTCGTGGCGTTCAGACTATTGTCACACATTGTTCTTATACACGTGGTATGAAGTCCACAAGGCGTGGTTATTTTTATTTGAGCAGTCGATAATCATTTATTAGATGTCACTGGTAATGGAAAGCTCACCTGTTTCTCCACACGGCTACTGGTCCTAGCGCTTGTCATTCCCGTGTGGATTCACACTTGTCTGCTATTCTCCTTCTGCCAGAAGGACGGAAGGACGTCCTTCTGCACCTCTCGCACTGCAGGCCTGCCAGTGGCGAATTCTCTCCACTCCTGTCTGAAAACACCTCTATTTCACCTTCAGTTTTGGAAGATACCTCTGCTGGGTATAGAATTCCAGCGCGGCACCTCGGCCACCTTGCTTTGCGGTTCCCGGGAGAAGTCTGCTGACGCTCTTGTCTTTATTCCCCTGAGACACGTGGTTCTTCTCTGGCCGCCCTGGGGTCATCTCTGTTGCAGCTTTTGAGCAGTTTGAACGTGACATGCCTTGTAGTCTTCCTCATGCTTCTTATGCTTGGGGTATGTTGAGCTTTTATCTATGCACTCATAATTTTCCCCCATTTTGGTAAATTTTTAGCCAAAGTTCTTCAAACAGCTTTTCTGTGCTTTCTCTCTTCCTTTGGGGCTCCAATTACACAAGAATCGGGCTCTGTCTCAGAGACAACCACCTTTCTCATTAAAAAAAAAAAAATGCTTTGTGTCTCATTCTGGGTAGTTTCCATGATTGTGCCTTCAAGTTCACTAATCTTTTTCTCTATCATGTCTAATCTGTTAATAATATCATCTGGCGAGTTTTTCATCCGAGATGTCATAGTTTTCAGGACTCAAAGTTCTGTTTGGGTCTTGTTTGCTTGTTTTGTAGCGTCCGTGTCTGCTTAACTTTTCAAATACATGGAATAGAGTTATAACTGATTTAATGTCCTTGTCTGTTCCTTCCAGCGTCTGGGTCAGTTCTGGGCTGGTGTGAATTAATTGAGTATTATCCTCACAGTGGGTCATATTTTTCTGCTTCTTTTCATGCCTGAAAATCTTTGATTGGATGCCAGACATTGTGAATTTTGCCTTTTTGACTGCAGAATATTTTTGTATTTCTGTAAATATAGTCGCCCTGTGTTTTGGGATGCGGTGAAGTCAGGGGGCAACAGCCTTGCTGACCTTGTTGACTGTGCCCCTGGGGCTGTTCCCAGTCTATGCTACCGATTCCCCATTACTGAGGCAAGACCTTCCTCAGTATTCTTTCCAAGGCCCCGAGAATGATGAGATTTTCTATCATGAGTCTGGCTGCGAGGAAGAGACATTTTCCCAGCCCTGTGTGAGCACCAGCATCATTCTCTTATCCTTTCGGATGGTTTTTTCCAAGTCTTGGATAATTTCCTCATCTGCATGCGTTAATCAGCACTCTCCTGAATGCTCAAGAGGGACCCTCCGCAGATCTCCAGAGTGCCCACTCTCTCTGTGGAGGTCTCTTCTTTCTGGTACACTGTCCTACAAATTCCACCTTAGTCCCCGCAGACTGAGCTCTGTCTCTTCAACTCAGTGCCAGGCCACACCTGGGTTCTCCCTTTCTGCCTCATGGTCTGGAAATTCTCTCATTGGCAGGGATCCCCTTGTTTCTCCCCTATCTCTCAGAAATCTCTGTCCTTTGTTGCCCAATGCCCAATGTCTTGACAGTCATTGCTTCTCATACTTTGTTTTTTTTTTTTAAATAATTGTTTCAGATGGGAACATAAATCTAGTCCCTGTTACTGTATCTTGGATGAGAGTGGAAATCCTCAGACAATTTTCAAAAGCTAAGGGTAGAATAACCATTGCAGAAAAATCAGAGCCCAGACACGAATCCTGGTGATGATGGTTGAGCCCTGGATCAAGCCATGCCTGAAACCAGTCCCTATCCCAGACAGTTCAACTCTAGGAGGCAAGAAATTCTCTCTTCTGTTTAATCCAACTGGGCTGGGCTTTCTGCCCCCTTGCTCCTGCTGGCTCCCTATCTGGCCATTGCTGTACAAGGTGGCTCCCTGAAGGTGAGAGATGCTCCAGGAGAGAGTGAGAGGTGAGTGCAAGACCAGCCTGGCTGGGACAGATATGGGGCTGCTGAGTGAGTTTTATGCTTCTGAAAACCCACCCTGACCAGGTGAGGAGAGTGAGTAGGTCACATGTTCCCCACTCTCAATCCTCCAAATGTTTCTCAAAGCACTTGAAATAAAGCCCAGTCTCCTTAGCATGGCCTGGCACAGCTAGGCCTCTGTCAGTCCCCTCTTCTGCCTCATTCCCCTGCTCCGGCCCTGCAGGCTGCCAACCCATTCCCACCCCCGGGCCTTTGCACCTGCTGTGTCAGCTGCCTGGGCTGCTTTCCCATGGGTATCTGTGCAGCTCCACAGTACATCTCGGTGTGCCCCAGAACCCTGCACAGGGCAGGGCACCCAGTGAGTTAGCACCTTTCCCCAGCTGGGGACCTTAGGACAGGGCTGGGGTGGCCCTTCAGAGGCTCTCGTGACCCCCAGAACTTCCTGGAACCTCTCCCGGCAGGGTGGGGGTGTGGCCTGGCCCCAGACCTCCAAACTGCTCTCTCCTGCAAAATATCCCCTTCCAGCAGAGAGGATGGGTCAGGGAGACAGGAAGGAAAAATAATTACGTCTCAGCCTCTAACCTTTCCGGCAAGTGACTCGGTAATAAATAATCCCCACGTCCCTCCAGTGCGATCCATCAGCAGGAGCTCCTAATTACTCCAGACTCACTTTGAAACCACTTCCAGTCCCACTTTCAAATAAATAAAAAATTAACGTGGACTGGAGCAGAGACCCAGAGGCAGGGCTGCCCAGCGCCTCTCAGAGGCGTGCTGAGCCAGGATGGGGTGCGCTCCGGGGAAGGCCGAGGTCAGGGGAGCTCTGGCCCGGACCCGAGACCCACCTGTCACGTCGAAGAGTCCCTGCCAGTGGCACTCGCCCTGCAGGCCATCGCCTGCGCCCTCCTGCGGGCCCAGGGCACCGTGGTCTCAGGCCTAGCACGGGGCCAGGGTGCTGGCCACGGCCTCCTTCCCACCCCAGCCTACTTGAGCAAGGACCCCTGTCTGGGCCTCGGGTGTCTTCCGTAAACAAGGCTTCTCTGATAGTGACCAGATGGTGGACAGACAGGGAGACCAGGTCCGGACTGGCCAGCAGTGTGACTGCCTCTACTCAGGCACATCAGCTCCATGGGTCGTCCTGAGCCAAGGGATGGGAGGAAGCCCCTGGCCAGCCTCACCCACGGGACTCACGAGGGCTGACCACAGTGGAGGCCGCAGTCCCTGGCCTCCTGTGCCGTCATGGGCTCTGGGAAGGTGTGCAGGGGGCGAAAAGTCACGGGTGTGGGGCAGCGAGGTAGAGCACTCCTGGGACGGGACCCCGCTGCTCCCCTCCTCGGGGTGGTGAGAGCTGAGGGTCTGCGAGGGGGTGCCAGGCAGCAGGGCGGGGTTCAGACGCCAGGCGGATGTGGAGGGCAGCGAGGGGGCGTGTGGGGCCCCTCGGCCAGGCCCTTCGCAGGAGGATTAATTAAACGCATCTCACTCTGCCGCCGAGCGATTTCTGCTGACCTCACCAGGCCGATTAATATTTAATTAGCCTTTAGGAGGAAGGGGGGTACTTATTAACCCGCTCTGTCAATCTTGGACAGGTCTTGGACAGGCAGTGAGTGTTCTAGGGAGCAGCTCCTGGAGCCTCCTGGACCGGGGCCCGAACGATGTGTGCCCCCACCTCGGGCTGCACTAACACTGAGCATAGGGGCTGCCCTGACTAAGACAGCCTGAGTTGGGGTGCACAGGGGGTGGAGGGCGGGGGTGCCCTTCGTCGGGCGGAGCAGAGCCCTGAGCACCATTCACTGGCCTGCATCCAGCTTGGGCAACCTGCTGCTCTGGGGCCTGGGGCCTGGTGCTGACCTGTGGGGAAGGAGCGGGGGGACCCCAGGATCGGGAGCAGCTCCATGCGGCGGCCCAGCAGTGGTTGGGGAGTGGGCCAGGCAGGACCATGCTGTGACAGGAAGTGCAACCTGGACGACCGTACCTGGCAGCCCCCTCCCAGCACCAGCCTGATACTACCCTCTGGGGGCCTGCCAGCACTTTACAAGAAGCCAGAGAAGCGAGTTCTATGTGGGCTCTTCTGGTCTTTCAATTCAATAACAGATTCCACATTCTCAAGAGCCAGGTGAGCCCGGCAGCCTGCGTGAGGCGCGAGCAAGTGTGTGCAGCCCAGCACAAGGTCCTCAGGAAACTCTCCGGAGATGGATGCCTGGCTCAGGAGGATAGCCCATGCCACCAACTCATGCAGCAGCGCCCGGCCCAGCCCCTGCCCACCTTTGCCGCCAAGCCTGGCCAAGCCCCCATCCACCCTGAGCACCCTGCCACCCACTCCCCCCAAACCCCTGGACCTTTGCACGTGCTGTGTCTCCACTGACAAAGCGAGCCGACCCAGGAGTTCTCTAGTTTGACTCTCCCTGTCTCCTGGAGGCAGGCAGGGCTTGCTGGGTGGAGGAGGGGGTATCTGGGACCCCTGGGGGCGTCCCTGGGGCAGACAGTCCCTAGTCAGGGTGACAACCAGGTGGGGCAAGACACCTAAGATGGGCTGGCAAGGGGGCTTCACGTTGCCCCTCTCTGCCAGCCAGCCCCCCAGGCCCCTCCTGAGCCCGCAGCCAGGCACACGGGCCCACTCAGCGAGGACCTCTCTCCCCCATGTTGGCAGGCGGTGATGAAATTTTTAAATAAGGCAAAAAAATTAAAACTCCCTCGAGTTTTATTAAGTAGGGATGCAGCAAGGTAATTATAAACTGGCTTAATTAAAATCCACCCTTGGAAAGCACCGGTGGGTGGCCCTGGCAGGGAAGGAGGACAGGAGGGGGAGTGGCTTCCTTGCGCCGAGCCTCGGTTTCCCCAGCCGTAAAGTGGGGATGGTGCTAACCACTGGACCAGGAGGGGAGCATCAGTGCAGTGTCTGCATGCTCAGAGAGGCCAAGGGCCACGCTTAAGTCACACAGCAGTAACTAGCAGGGCTGAACTGGACCCTGGGGGAGGCCTGCCCCCTGAAGGGTTCGGTGAGGAGGGTCCCAGAGACCCTGCCCCAGATTGCATCAAGCACCACAGCGGTCAGCACGGGGAACCTCCCAGCCGCCGTGTCTTCCCGCTGGGCCTACAGGCCGTGCTCGCTGGCAGAAGAAGGGCAGTCCTGCTGAGGGCACCTCTGGCAGAGGGCGGGGCGAGGGCCTGGGGGGCGAGGGCCTGCACGTGCAGGAAGGGGGCAGCTTGGCGGGGCAGGGTGGGGAGGAGGCAGAGGACGGGGCTGCCGAGCTCCCCGCAGGGCTCAGTCTGTTTCTGTCCCTCCCTGTCGGCACTGCCACGGGGACAGATGGAGGGCCGGCAGCACAGCCTGGGTGGGAGTGGGCAGGAGCTCGGTCCTCGAGCAGAGCCGTAGGCCTCCCAGTGCCAGTCACTCCCACCCTCGGCACTGGGCCCTTGGCACCCGGAGGGGGACGGAGTCAGGACCTGAGAGGGGCTTGATGCCCGGGGAGGAAGTTGAGTGGCTGGGCGGAGGGGGCAAGACAGAGATGGAGGGGAGAGGCTCACCCAGGTGTGGGGGGTGGAGGGGTGCCCCTTGCAGAAACCTAACCAGTCGTCTCCAGCTCAGGACCCAGAGGGGACCCCAGAACTCCTTGGGGTCACTGGGCCGGGGAAGGCAGGCCCACTCACTCCCTTACCCCTGTGTGCATCAATATACACTGGCCATTGTCCACCAATTGCAGTCCCCGGGACCTGTCTGCCCACCGAAAGGGAGGGCAGCCCCCGCCGGGGTCACAGGAAGCCTGCGGGGCCACCCAGGCATGGTCTAATCCTGGCTTGGGTGTTGGCCAGCCATGTGGCCTTGGGCGCGGTGTCTGGCCCTGAGCCTCAGTTTCCCCCTCTGTCAAGTGAGGAGAGAGCCCCCACCTCCTAGGCCGCTGTGGGAGTGTTAAGCGCCCGGCCCACAGTCGGCGCCCTGACTGGGGCCTGCCTGCCTGCCCAGCCATCCTTGGGATCCTAGCGCCAGCCCTAAGCCCACCCCCAGGTCGTTCCAGCTGCCACCCCCAAGGCTCATAAACCCCTGAGCTTTGATCTGTCCTCATTCTGTCTCGGCCGGAAGAGACGGGGGCTCCTCCCAACCGGCCCCTCCGTGTCTCGCCTCCCCATCCCACTGCCTCCATTAACCTCTGCACCCCAGGCGGAAGGGGCGGCCGTAGCCCCGGCCTGTTCCCATGGTGGGGGCACCCCAAAGGTGGGGTTTGTCGGGGGCCCCAGGGCCAGCCTGGGAGAAGATCCTGTTGTGGTGGGGCCAGGAGACAGCCTCAAGGGTCACCACCCACGGGCAGCCATCCTGAAGAGCTCAGGGCCTTGGGTCGCCCCTGATGCCCAGGCCGGCATTCTACCTCAGAGAGTGGACGCCAACCGCCTCAGCCTGTCCCCTCGCCAGAGCCAAGGCTGTCCTGTCACCCCGGCAGCGGCCTCTTCTGCCCCAGGGGAGCCCTTGGGGGCCGGGGGTGGGAGAAGAGCCTGCGGAGTGCATTTTCTCCTCAGTGCTGTCCCGGCCACCCCCTGGAGCCCCGTACCACCCTGTTCTGGCCCCCCGGACATCTCCCTCCATGGCTTGTGCTCCCGGGCTGACCGGAGGCAGCATCCCGGCTTCAGCTCCCAGGACAGGCTCACCACTGGGCCTGCTGGAGAACTCCTCATGCTGGTGTCCAGCCGGCCGTCCACCCGCAGCCCCCTCTCTGTGCCCTCTCTCTCCTCCCCCCATTGTGGTTGCATGCCGGTCACAGTGGGTACGGGGCTCACGCCCTGGGACAGGTCAGCAGGCTCACCGTGTGGCCACACGTGGAGGCTCTGCCCTGAACACACACTGTCCACAGAGCCCCCGCACCCACCCGGCTGAGTCTAACCCTGACCCACTTGGTTCCCAGGCAGCTGGGTGGCCGGACCAAACCAGGAGGTTTCCAGGGCCTCTGCATTCCCACTGTGGCGCCCTGGTCCAGGCGAAGCCTCTGTCAATGGGGAGCATCTCCCTCACAGAGAGCACAGGAGGATGCTCAGGGGGTCTCTCCCCGTGGGTCCAGGCGCTCAGCGCATGTCTGTGGGCCCACCATTCACAGGTACAGTGGTGAGCAGAGTAAACGTCCCTTCTCAGCGCTCAGGATCTGGAGGCCGAAAGACAAGACACCAGTGGGCGCCCGCTGAGATTACAGCAGGGTGTGGGGAGAGGAAAGGGGCCAGGGAGGTGGCTTCTGGGGACGGACACTCACAGGCCCGGGAAGGGGCTTAAGCTCAGAGCAGTGGGGGCAGGATCGAGGGTTGGGGGCAGCCTGTGATGGGGGCAGGGGGTTGAGGCAGGAGAGACAGGAGGGAGGCTGCCAGGAGGGAGGGGGAGAGCAGAGCCAGCAGGGCTGACCTGGCCCAGTGTCCACCCTCCAGACCTCAGTGGAGCCTGGTTCTGGCTGGCTTTGCCTCTGTGCTGTGTGACTGTGGGCAAGGCCCTGCCCCCTCTGGGCCCCTGAGTGTGAGCCCCGTGGAAACCGCAACATGCCCCCCGCCCCTTGTCGCAGAGAGAGGAGGGTGGGGGACTGGGCCAGCGCAACAGGGATGCTCCCCCACGAGCCTCCTGGGTGGGAGCCCCCCCACCGCAGCCCCGCAGCCTCCAGCCTCCCACCTCTGAGCTCCCCCACACCTGGTTCCCACGTCCTCCCCGCTCCCCGCCGCGTCGGCCCCGTCTGGAATCGACACATTTCCTTTCTCGAAATGATGCATGTTTTCCCCGTCGGGTTTACAAATAACTTCAAATTTTACTGTTTTCTTTCCCTAATGAATTCTCTGAAATGTGTTACAAGCTCCCCGGTAATGAATGTGGAGCTGGCGGCCGCAGTGCGGCCGGTGCCCCGCCTGCCTCCACCTGGGCGCCGCCGAATTAGCCCTCGCCACACTCCGCGCGCGGCCCTGATGCAGCCTTGTTTAGTGCAATTGGTGGGAATCCATTATATTGACAATATCCATTTGTGTAATTCCTGCATTAGGATTTTGTGCTAAACTGTGTTTGAAAGGCACCGCTGACCCTGATTACCTCTTTAATTGTGCTTAAAAACCCAGATTAATTCAGAGGCGAAGCTGACCGTGCTGGGAAGGGGCCTTGCTGCGCCCAAGGAGTGGACGGTCCCTGGGCCTCGGGGGCTGGCGGGTCCGGGAGGGTGCTCTCTCATCCTCGGAGCTTCCGGGAAACCCCGGGGCCGGGGCAGGCAGAGAAGAAGGAGAGCAGCTCCCGAAGGTCGAGGGGGCTGGCCATGGGAACCCCGCCGCAGCTCCTGGCAGATACTGGGCTCCCCCACCCCCGCGACTTACAGCACTTTTCCTGGGTTAGACGGAGTCCGAGGGTGGGTCTGGATGGAGACTTGCTCCATCTGCCGCAGGCCCTGCAAGAGAGGTGGGTAGGGCTCCGCGCAGCCCCAGCAGCTCCTGCCTATGGCGGACCTGAAGGAGGCTTAGGGGTCCCACTGCCCATGTTACCAGCAGAGAAACTGAGACCAAGCGGGCCAGGGCTGCCTCCAGGTCACACAGAGATGGCAAGGTTAGTGTAGGGCCAGCCGGGAGGCCTGTCTTCACAATGAGCCAAGCCGCTGGCTCTGCTGTCCTGCAGATTCTGGGGTGCCCACCCATAGTGGGAGGCAGTCCCTGTAGAGGGGAAATGAACCAGACGTGCCTCCCATGGAAGGAGCAAAGACCCTAGGGTCCAGCTGAGCCAGGTCCAGGTCTTGGCCCCTCCCTGAGCCTGTCTCCCCACCTGGGCAGCAGAGTCCTGTTGTGCGTCATGGAGGTGATCCTTGGTGGGCCATGCCCAGCACATGTGGACACACAGTGGGCACTGAGCAAAGGCTTGCTGTTTCCGTGCTTACGTTTCCCTGTTCTGTCCCCCTCCTCGAGTCTCGGGGTGGTGGGGAGTGAGGTGCCCACATCCCTGCTTTCACACCATGAGGTGTCCAGCCTCAGAGCACATCGAATTCCCTGGGGCAGGGTCAGAATTTCCGGGGTGGGCTCTGGGGGTGCAGAGGGAGGTGGGCCCTCAGGCAAACTGGCACAGGACCCCAATGGCAGGGGGTAGGGGTGCACCTGAGACCTGAGGTTCTGGTCCAGCCTCTACTCTGGAGCCCAATACCAGGGACAAGGGAGTGCTCGCCCTTTGCCCTGTCTGAGCCCGGCGTCTGCATGCATCCGATGGGGACGGTGAAGGAGGTCACCTGAGGACGAGATGCAGGAGTTGCTCTGGACCTTGAATCAGGGTGCACACATGACTGGGGTGACCTCTCCAGTCACCTTTCCTTGGGGGGGCCCTGGGTAGGGCAGGTGAGGCGACAGGGCTCCTTGGGCAGGCGATGCGCTAGAGGAGAGCCCTCAGGAGGGACATGCAGGGCCGAGGGAAGCAGGGTGGGGGAGGAAGCTTGGCAGAGATGTGGTCCCGCTGAGGCCGACCCCTCCTCATGGGGGCTACAGGGTGGAAACAGCACCCCAGCGGTGGTCCCATCTTGGGGACAGGGCCTGGGGCTTTTATACCCACATCACTTAGTCATGGCAGCCGGCAGGCTACCTGGGGAAGGGGCTCTAGCGCCCAGGTGTTTCTAGGCCAGGCCGTCAGCGGTCCCAGCACTGGGGGAGCAGAGGCCTGAGGTTTGCCCACCCAGAGCACTGGCGTCTGGTCAGCAATGCAGCAAGGCCAGTGAACCTCGTTTGCAGGCTCCTGCACAGATTGTGTGCACGCACTCGTGCACACACACATACTCGTGCATACACACACGCACTCACACACGTACACACGCTCGCACACAAATGGTTATGCACGTGCATACACGCAGTCGTGCACGCACACACTCGTGCATACACACACCCATGCACACACACAAGGTCGTGCACACGTACACACTCGTGCACACATACACACACTCGTGCACGCACACACACTCATGCATGCACACGCACACGGTCATGCACACACACACACACACACACGCACACGAGTGCACGGTTCTAACACCTCCGCCGAGATAGAATTCCCATACCACACATCCCCTGCGTACAGCACACCGTCCCGTGGCTCCAGTGGCCTCGCAGGTTCATGCAGCTGGTTCCAGGACACCTTCGTCCCCCTACCCTGTGGCACTCACCCCGCATTCCCCCAGAGCCCCCAGCTCCAAGCACAGGAGTGGAAACGACAGGTGTCTTTTGTGATGGGCTTCTTTCTGCTTGGCGTAACATTTCCAAGCTTCACCCCTGTTGCCAATCGAATCTGTACTTCGTTCCTTTCTGTGGCTGAATAACACGCCATTGTACAGACAGATCGTATTGTTTATCCACTGCCCACTGGTGGGCATTGGGTTATCTCCAGTTTGGGGATACTGTGGCTCGTGCTGCCATGAACGTTCATGTGCAGTTCCGTGGGCACCTGGGCCTTTCTCTCTTTCGGGCACACGACTCGGAGTGGAATTGTTGGGTCACGTGGCAGCTCTGTGTTTAACCCTTTGAGGAACCGCCAGAGTGTTCTCCATTTTACGTTCCCACCGACAACACATGAGGGTTCAACACTCGTCCGTCTCGTGTACCGTAACCACCCGAGCGGGTGTGAGGTCATACCGTTGCTTTGCATTAGCCATCGGCTTGCGATGCATCGTTCACGGCTTATGGGCCATTTGTGTATTGTCTTTGAAGAAACGTCTATTCCTATCCTTTGCTCGTTAAAAAAAACTGGGTCCCTTGTCTTTTTTATTATATTTTCTAGGTATGAGTGCCTTATCAAACATATGATTTGCAGACATTTTCTCTCATTCCGTGGGCTGTCTTTTTACTTCCTCAGTGGGGTGTCCTTTGAAACACAAAGGTTGTAAATTTTGATGATGTCCCATGGATCAATTTTTTCTTTGGTTGCTGGTGCTTTTGGTGTCACAGCCAAGAAACCATTGTGTCACCCAGAACCATGGAGACTTGCTCCCACATTTTCTTCTCAGCCCTTCAAGGCTCAGCTGCCACATTTCTGCCACATTTAGGTGTTGATACAGTGTGAGTCCATTTTTCTTACAGGTCGTGCGGGAGGTTTCCGTCTTTTGTGTGGACGCCTGGTGTCCTGGCACCATTTGCTCCAAAGACCGTTCTTTCCCCGCCAACTGGTCTTGGCGCCCTCGTCAGAAGCCAGCAGACAGCAAGAGTAGGGCTATTCTGGGCCAAGGTTCTGTGCTGGGGAGCCCCACGTCTCTCTGTGTGTCATGATCACCACAGCTCGGTGAGAACTTCTGAAATCAGGATGTGTGAGGGCTCCTCCCCTGTTCTTCTTTTTCAAGATTCTTTTGGCTATTCTGGGCCCCTTGAGTTTCCACATGAATTTTAGGATCAGCTCGCGAATTTCTGCAAAAAATGTTTTTTAAAAGCCAGGATTTTCACGGAGATCCTTAGGAGCCCCCCAGTCAAAGATGAACGGGAGGGAGGGAGGGAGGTCTCTCCTGCCTGAGGAGCCACTCTGGCCTGTCGTCCTCATGCCCTGGGCACTGCGTGCTCAGTGACTGCTCTGTCCTCCCTCACTGCATCCCAGAGGGACCCCAAGTTTGCCCCAACCCACACGTCTCTCCCCACATTTGTGCCCCGGTTTCCAGGCCGGGTTCCGCCCCCCCACCCCTTCCTGCCACCTTAATTAAGTGGCCGGGCCCAGGCCTCCCACCCATTCCTGGCCCCCGCCCTCGCCCAGGCCGGGATGTCCGTGCCAGGAAGGACACCCCCCTGAGTTATTTACTTTCCTTAATAACCTTTTATGAGGGGCCTGTGTGGCCTTCAGGAGAGCGGCAGAGACGGCTCCAGGGTCATCCCTCGGATGTGCTTTTATTAACTTAAAGTCAGCCCGCCAGCAGGTTAAGCAGCGGCCCTCCTCCCCTGGGCTGTCCACTGGATGCTGGGCCCTCCTGCTCCAGGTGTGGTGAGGCCGGGCCCGGTTTAATTAAATCCTCCCTCTGCTTGCATCTCCGAGGGGCGGGCAGCAGCTCGGGCAGGAGACCCCCAGCAGCCCCTAGCACACGGTGAGGCCACCTGCCCGCTCTCCGGCGCTCCCTGCCCACCTGCCTCTCAACAGCAGGCCTGATCCGTAGAATTTAATCAATTTCCTATTTAATCAAAATCAATCAATTTCATTTAATTCTACAGTTAGTCGATTGTATCGAAGTATAATTTATACGCTGTAGAATGCTCCCCCTTTAAGCATACCGTGCTACGAGTTTTGACAACTGTATACACTGCTGAGGCCCCACCGCAGTCAAGATGGGTGGCTCTCCCCGTGCAGCACGTGGCCACGAGCCACGCGGGGCCACGAGCCACGTGGGGCCGCCGAGCGCTGGGGATGTGGCTGGCCCAGATGGACGCGAGCCACACATGTGAAATGCACAGCGGGTTTCCGGGATGGTCTGGGGAAGAACATAAACTATCTCAGGAACGATTTCCATAGCAATTCCGTGTCCAACGGTAACATTCCGAGCACCGTGAGTTCATACAATATAGTATTGAAATTAGCGTCGCTGTTCTGTTTTGCTTTCTGAACAAGTCCACTGGCACCCATGGCTCCCGTGACATGGCTGGTGGCTGGCAGAGGCTCCCTTCACCCCAGAAACCTCCGCGTGCCCCGCAGCCCTGCCCCACCTGTGAGATGGGGTGAGGGCGTGCCGCCTGGGCTGGTCCTGGGGCTGCAGGTCACGAGGTGCTGTGTGTCCGCAGAGCCCCCGGCTCCGGGCGGGTGCACCGCACCGTCTTGCATCTGGCTCACCCTCCCTCGTGGTCGGTTCCGGAAGGAGGGAGGTGGGGGGCACCCTTTGCTCTCTGGCTCCCCACAGGGAGGGAACTTGTTCATTGGTATCGTCTGCCGAGCAAACTCCTGCAAACCTCCCCCCAAGTGCCCGCCTGGTCTTCCTGGCCCGTGCCCGCCCAGCTCCTGCCTGTGACCTTTGGGGCCCTAGAAGAGGGCCCAGGTGAGCCCCGAGTTTAGCCACTCTGCACCCATGATGGCGGTTTCAGGGGGAGCGTCGCACCTTGAGAGGGGAGGCTCCTGAGCAGGACCGCAGACACGGGCGCTGGGACTCAGGGGGACGCCATCCAGAGACTCTGCCAATGGGGGCCTGAGCTTGGCAAGAGGGGACCTCTGTCTAAGGCTCTGGCGTCAGGGCACCCAGCCTCCCACTGCGTGAGCCCTACTGTGCGCCAGGCCCTGAGCCAGGCGCTGGAGTGGGAGTGGGCACGCGGCCACCCCAAACAGATCTCGGTTTACAAAGTCTCGTCTTGCGGAGGGCCCCTGGAGGGGGCTCAGAGGAAGTGGGGACAGGGGCTCTGGAGGAAAAGGCCAGCCCTGCCGGACAGTGGCGATAGGTCGTAGCGCATCGAGCAAGGCGTCCACAGTCCGTGCCGGTATGTGTGCATAAATCCAGGTGGGGGAGGGAGGGCCGTACAGAAAGACAACACGTGTAGAAAGGAAAGTGGAATTCGAGACTTTACCTTTGGCCACCCCGTAGAAATAATTGACTGGGGCGAGAATCACCGATAAATCAACACAGGGTGTGAGGGGGAAAGGGGGTGCTCCCATTGCCTGGCAGTCTGCGCACGGCGACTCAGGCGCCCCTCCTGGCATCACACATGTCCCCACAGCACCTTGCCCACATCAGGAGGAGATGTTACCCAGACCCAAGCGGAGGGAGGGGCACTCCACCAGTAATTCGCCTGGACTGTTTGAACGTCGGCTTCACAGATTCCCGGCCAAGGGAGGCTGAAGAGGCGCACCCGGAGAGCCCGCGAGCGTGGACTGGATGCAGGCCGGGGCCAGTGTGGAGGAAGGATGCAGGCAAGGACACAGGGGAGTGCTCGGAGCTTGGACGGGGACAGCAGGGGAGGCGCTCACCACGCAGGCTGGTCCCAGGAGCTGGCTAGAAACGCAGAGTCTCAGGCCACCCCACTCCCACTGAACCCAAACCTGCATATTTGCTTTTTTTTTTTAATTTTTAACTTTCTTGGCAGCTTTATCGAGATGTAATTGACTTCACATATGTAAAGGGTTTATTTGATATATTTTGACGACTGTATACCCCCAGTGAAACCATCACCACGATCACGTCAAAGAACACATCGTTCACCCCGACAGTTTCCCTGAGCCCCTCTGTAATCCCCTCCCTCACCTCCTTTTCCTCCGCCCTTAGCCCCAGGTGACCCTACCCCGTCCTGTCATTATAGATTAGTTTGTATTTTCTATCATTTCATAGGAACAGAATATATACCAATTTTTGGTCTGGCTCACTGCACTCCAGAGAAAAACGTTGAGGTTCATCCCTACTTTTGCATCTATCAGCCATTCTGTCCTTTTTGTGGCTGAGCAGAATTCTGCTGAATGGATGTACCACCACCTGCCCATCAGTCTGTCGACGGGCACTTCCTGTTTCTGCAGACGTGGGCAAGGCAAGCGGGTAGTTGATGTCGTAAGCTCCGTCAGACCGCCTTCCACAGCAGGTGTGCGTCGTTCCATTTCTGCCACCCATGTGCGGAACTCCCAGCCCTTCCACGTCCCACCGAAGCTGACGGTCTGTTTTGAGCCACTCCAAGGGCGTGGAGGGTGTCTCGGGGCGGGCGCTGCGTTTCCCTAATGACTGAGGATGGTGAGCGTCTTTCCCTGTGCTTCTTTGCCATCTGTACATCTTGGGGGAAGCTACTGTTGAAATTACTTGACCCGTTTGGGGGTGTGTTTGCTGATTTGTTACTGTTGAGTTTTGAGAGCTCGTCATATATTCTGACACAAGTCTTCCGTCGGTGTATGATTTGCAAAGATTTTCTCCCCATTTAGGGCTTGTCACTTTGTTCTCATGGTGTCTTTCAAAAAACAGAAGTTTTAAATTTGATAAAGTCCAGTTTATGCATATTTTATCTTATGGATCATGCTTTTGGTGTCATAGCTGAGTACTTAGACTGAGCTTACAAAGATTTGATCTCTGTAAACACATTTGATAAAAGATGTGATTTTTGTAAACATCCAGAAGATGATTTCTTCTACAAGCTTTTTAGTTTGAGGGTTTGCTTTTAGGTCTGTGATCCACTTGGACTTAATTTTCATATGTGGTGTGAGGTATGGATCATAGTTCTTCATTTGTTTGTTTTTGTTGGTTTTTTTTTTTTTTTTTTGGCATATGGATTTGTTGAAAATCCATTTGTTGAAAAATCATCCTTTCCCCACTGACTCGCCCTTTCGCATTTTTGTCGAAAATTGATTGTCTGCATATGTGTGTGCGTCTGTTTCCGGGCTTTCTATTCTGTTCCGCTGACCTGTTTGTCCATTCCTCATACCAGTTCCACACTCTTATTTATTACTGTAGTGTTATAAGAAGTCTTAAAGTCAAGAAGGGCTAGTCCTCCACCTTTGTTCTTCTTTTTCAATGTTTTTTTAGACTGTTTTATAGCCTTTGCATTTCCGCATGAATTTTAAAATCAGCACGTCAATTCCTACAAAAAGCCTGCTGGGATTTTGTTTTAGGTTGCCGTAAACTCCCGCCCAAGAGCTCCAGTTGGCTGCTGGGCTTGGGAGCCATTTCTGGGTGGACCCGGCACAGGAAATGGTCACTTCCTTTCTCCTCCTGTGTCGCAGGGACAGCGGCTCCCAAGGCCCCGAACAGCTGGAGCTGACGGGTGAGGACGGAGTTGGTGCAGCGAGGTGGGCATGTGGGACCTCCAGCTGGGGCTCTTGCAGCTGTCCCGTCCCCCCGGCCCCCTGCATGACAAGGGTTTCTGCACTGGCCTGTCCACAGGCACCTCACCAACCCCAAACCTCCGTGTAGTGAAGATGCTCATAAAAGACAGCTCATTCAGGGACCTGAATGTTCTCCCCAAGTCCCAGGACCCTGTAATAAACATGAATAAAACTAAATAGGACACGTATTTCGGGTGATTGGGTAGCTGTCGTGTGCTGATCTGCCTTGACGGGAGGCTTGGAAACGCGCTCACAGCCTCCCCCGTGCACGGACCCACTCACTGTTCCTTCGTGGCACTCTGCAGCCAGGCCCTGCAGCTACCAAGGCCTCCGCACCAGGAAGCCCCCCGGCCAGGCAGGGAGCACTCTCCCCACCTTCCAGGGCCTTCCAGACGGGAGGCTGACCCCCAGGGTTCCCATCACACATTGCTGCTGGTTCCCTCCTCCCGAAGTCCTCCGTGCAGTCCTTGGAGCATGGCAGGGTCATCCCACCACACCAGCGGTCCAGAGAGCCGAGGACTCCTTGCGGGGGCTGGGCAGCCTGCAGGGAATGGGGGCACATGGCTTCCTGGTTCCCGCTGCCCCTGCAACACCTCGAGGGCACCTGCCCAGCCCCGCCTGCTCCCACACCCCGCTCGCTTGCCCTGCACCTGCCCTGCACCTGCTGTCCTACACACGGCCTGGGGGCCGCTTCCTGCCCTCTGAAGAGCCACCCCAGCTATTTACCATGGACTCATTTAAGTTGGTTAATTTTTAATAATGTTGAAATTTCCATGTGAATAATTCAGGTAAATTATTTATTAAAGCGCAGGATAAAGGGATCAGGGGAATTACCAGTAGACAGTGTTACCTGGGGTGTGGGCAGGGTGGGCAAGGGGACTGCGGGGAGCAGCGAGGTAGGGAAGGCCTGCTGATTGCACGGCATTGTGCGGACCCTCACCCAGCTTTGTGGCCAGGAGGGCCCCCCCGGGGCTGGACAGGTGGCATTGGCACAGACCCCACCAAACCTGCTGCTCCCCCCACAGCCCCAGTGACTACCCAGCCATCCAGTCCCGTAGCCTGGGGGCCCCTGTTTTGCTCTCAAGCCCCCGTGTCCACCTGCAACAGCTTCCTTCATGCCCCTGTGGCCATTCGGGCCCCTCAAGTGCGTCCCTAGCAGCCCAAGGGAGCTTCCTGTGCACCAGCCTGATCATGTCCCCTTGTGAGGCCTCCCAGCAGTGGACCCCACGAGGCCCCGGGCCTGGCAAGATTGCTCTCCACACACAGCTCCCCGCAGGCCCTTTCTGCCTTGGCATCCTCACGCCCACAGGCATGCCCACCATTCAGGACAGGAGGGACCTCCCTGGCCCGGGTCCCGCCACACCCAGCCTGCACCCCTAGTTCCGATCCTCCATCCAGAGGCTCCAGCCCTGCACCCTGGAGCTGTCCCGACATGCTGGCCAAGGGGCCTGCAGCACCAGCCAGCTCCCCTGAGACATGCGCAGCCCTGACCCCTGACCCTGCCACCCCCTGGGCTGCGCCCAGCCCCAGATTCCTCGCAGTTCCTGTCCTGATTAAATCTCTCCCGTGGCTCCCCAGTGCTCCTTGGTTGTTCACAGGACCCCTGTCCTCCTGCCATCCCCGCCCCGGCTCCACTCAGAACGGAATGCGGCTGGTCCCGACACACTTGGATCCCGAACTCAGCCAGCCCCCACCTCCATAGGCAGAGGCAGGAGCACCTCAGGGAGCCTCCCGAAGACCTCTATGTGGGACTGCAGGGGGGGAAACTGAGGCAGGGGCCAGGACCACCGGACCCTGACCAGCACGGGGGCATCTCCCCAGCACTGGCTTGGCATGAGAACCAAGAAGCCCAGAAAGAGGCTCCAACCTCTTGCTTAGGATCCAACCTTGGGGGTGAGGGTGGTCGGGCTGACAGGTGTCCTTGTTTTATCAAATCTCCAGCTTGTGGACCCATCCTGGGGCCAGCAGCTCCCCTGAGCCAGGCTGTGTCCCCATGGCCTGTCTACTGTCACCTGGGAGCCCACTGGTGCCCTAGCCCCACCAGCCCCTGCCCAGCTTTAATCGCCAGCATCGCGATAATCCCAGTGGAGACGCTTTACGGGGACACGGTTCGTGGGGGTGGGTCCGGCAGCGTGAGGATCATTTCCAAGCTCCACAGGCAGTGACCTGAAGGGCGGCCTGCTGGGGCAAGGAGGGGGACCCACGTGCAGCTCCTCTCTGCTCCTTTGGCCCTGTGGCTGGGAAAACAGCTTCACCCCACTATGCCTCAGTTTCCTCCTCTGTACCACGGAGAAAATCCAAGCATCTGGGGGTCTGTCTGCTGCTCAAACAGTAGGACTGTCCATGTGAGTGCCAGGCAGCGCTTACTCAACCCAGCCGTGTGCGTCCTCCTACCTTGCAGGTGGCAGTGAAGGCAGGGGGCGGGAAGGAGGAAGGGAGGTCCCCAGAGGGTGGGTCTCCCTGGCTGCAGTGCCTGGCTGGACAGCCCTGTTGGGCCCCCTTTCTGTGTCCTGGCCTCGCCCATCAGAGAGCCCATGTCATGGACCCCGAGGTCCCCGTTGCCAGCCTTGAGTGTGTCCCTGTGAGCCTCACACATCACCTCCCCGACGAATCCAACCCCCAGCTTCCAGCTCCATGCCGGCCAGCCTGAGTCCCATCCCCCACTGTCTCTGGCTCCTGGTTCAGCTGGGAGCAGATGTTGGGAAATGTTTGCCAGATGAGCAAAGGGCCGGCCAAGGCTGCCTGGGGGGCCCACCGTGAGCCAATGCCCAGGATGCTGGGGCAGGGCTGGAGGTGGGAGCAGGCTCTTCCTCAAATCCTGTCCCCCACGAAGCACCCCGGAAGAGCTGCTGTCCTGAGCTAGGCAGACCACCCTAGGAAGGAGGTGAAGAGACATGCGGGGAGATCAGCCCTGTGGGACGTCCTCAGGACCTTCACTCTGCTTGGGGCTCCCCCCTCCCTGCCACAGCTCCGGGGACCACCAGCTGCTCTGCAAAGAGCCCCCTACCCCCCAGTTCCAGACCTCCTGCCTGCACTGAGCCCTCAGGCTGTCCAGCAAACACCTGCAGTCTGGGGCATAGACCCCCCCATACCCACCCACCAAACAGTTGCAGAGCATGCACCCCGACGTAATGGCCCTGTGCCTGAGCAGCCGGTCTGTGTTGGGGGGTCCAGGTTGCAGGGGACGGGGAGCCCACATCCACGTGTCAGTCAGGCACTGACTGCAGGGAGCATTGCCCTGCCCCAGGTGGTCACTCGGGGTCCGGGGCCTCAGCACAGCCGGGGAGGAGGTCGGGGAGAGTGCCGGTGTCCCTGGTCAGCTCCGAGCCTCCATCATGCAACAGGGATGAGACCCCCGCCCCTCTGCGAGCAGTGCCCACTCTGGGAGCCTCTCAGGGACCCAGGTGCAGGGGACGGGCTGGAGCCAGACCCCACCACGTGCTGACCCCATCTGTCTGCCTCACTGAGTGGGGGTGACATGTGACAATGGTCGTAGAAGGCTGAAAATCGGAATTACCCATGAACGGCCACGAAGTGGTCATTGCCGCCGCTATCCACCTGCACAGGTCCACACTGATTTTCAGCTGAGGAAGGGCCCCAACCACCAGGCCCACGGCTGGCGCTCTGGAAAAGCCTGCGCCTTGGGCGGTATCCGGCCCCCAGCCCGTCGCTGCCCGGGGAGGGGCCGGCTTCCCGCTGGTCAGATGGTGCACTGTCCCATAGGGCTGGGCAGTGTCCCACTGACTTGCGGCCGCCCGAGGGGCTTCCCAAGATCCGCCCCAGAGAAAATCACGCCTCATGCAGGGCCCAGGTAATAACAATCATCATTAAAAATTACATCATCTGGGGCACCTGGGTGGCTCAGTTGGTTAAGCGTCTGCCTTCAGCCCAGGTTATGACCCCAGGGTCCTGGGATCGAGCTCCACATTGGGCTCCCTGCTGGGCGGGGAGTTTGTGTCTCCCTCTGCCTCTCTCCCCCACTCGTGCTCTCTCTCTCTCTCAAAAAAAAAAAAAAATTTTTTTTAAATATATTAAAAAAAAATAAAAATCATCATCAGTGGGACACTCAGTAAAGTTGAGGACTCGGTGCACTACGTGATTTTGTCCCTGAATTGTTACCCACCCCCAGGAGGGAGGCATTGCTCCTATCCCAGTGGGGAGATGGGGAAACTGAGGCCTGTTCAGGGTTTCGAGGAAGGAGCCTGCAGCCCTCTGGGAAGGCCCCTGTGGACGGCTGAGGACGCCCCCAGGAGAGAGGCTGGCTGCTTGGGTTTCGGGGTCACGGGGCCACCAAGGCCCTCCCACGGGTCCCACCCAACCCGCCTTCGCTGTCCCCTTCCAGCCTGACCCTGGGAGGGCAGGGGCGGTGGGAGCCCACAGCTAGGCCCCGTTTAAAGAAACATCCCTGTTAAAACTCATCTTACAGATTTGATTTAATCACGGAGTGCTGATTTTTGCAAAGCAGGTCATGACCCTGGTCATTTTGTGAAAATGAATTGCCTGGGGAAAATGGAAATTGTCACTTTATTATAGGATTAAAACATTCAATCCATTTGAATGATAATGGGAAATAAGGCTAGCCCATGTCCTCCCTTCTCTTGTTATGAATTAGGATCCAGGAGACAGGCAGGTGGGGCTCCAGGCAGTTTGATGCCCCCAGGGTCTTATCACTGAGTGGGTGTTTCCAGAAAGAGGGTGAGGCTCCTCCCACCCCTCTTGACCCAGCCTTCCCCTGCCGGGGGCTCCCCAGAGCCCCTCCCCACGCTGACTCCAGCCTCCAGGGATGGGACACCAGGCCCCTCTGGGCTGCCCGAATCCTTGCGCCGGGGCCTGCTCCTGCCTGAAGGTCCAGCCCTCCTGAGTGTGTGGTCAGACCAAGGGGCGCTAGGCCCTGCACCCTCCTACAGGCCGCCACAGGCAGATGCTCAAGAGAGGCTACAGACCCACGAGGCAAACGAGAAGAGCCACTATAGAATGTAAATATATATGCATATGTGCACCTTTTCCTGCGGTGAAAACACATGATGGACAATTTACCACCTTCATTTCTTGGTGCACGTTCAGGGGCCTTGAGCACGTTCACACCGTGGTGCAGCCACCGTCCCGGTCCAGCTCTGGAAACTTTCCTCTTACGGGACTGAAACTCTGTCCCCGGTAAATGGCAGCATACACCCCGTCCCCTGTATTACACCTGCTCTCGCTATGTGAGAGGAGGAGGCCTGTGTTATTTATCATACATCATGTGTATGTTCTGTGATGCCGTGGGACAAGGTCCCCAGCCTGCAGGCCTGAGACATCACCAGAGGGTCCCAAGACCCGGCTTGCACAAGCCTCTGAGAGAAGCAGGGGCCGGTCAGCACCCAGGACCCCGACTCTGAGGGTACAGGACAGGAGACCCCAGCAGGTACCCCGAGGTCACAGACAAGGAGCCACGGGTGCCCGGTGGGGAGTCAGGGACCGGACCGGGTGGGGCTGGCCGGAGCCGAGTCTGTACCTAATACCCCCTCCCCAAGAAGCACTGGGGGCAAGGGGGCAGAGCCTTTTCCTGGGCATGATCGGGACCACACATCGCCCATGGGCTGGACCCCTGAGTGGGGTGGGGCCACAATGGTGCCCGAGCAGCCGGTGCGTACACACGGCGTGAACAGTGGAGGAGGCAGCGTGGAGGCCGGGAGAGAGGCCTGGCGGTGGGGACCGAGACGTGGGGCTGGTCTGGGCTCCTTCCCGTGGTGGTGGGAAGGGGGAGGTCACGGGGTCATTGGAAAAGGACAGTGAGGGGACTCAGAGGTGACATCTCGCTGCTCCAGCTGACTTCTCTCCTTCCCTTGGAGGGTCAGGAATGCTGGGGTGAGCCTCACGGGCGGGTCCCAAGGAAGAGAGAAAGGCCACAGAATGCGTGGGCTCCAGCCTGAGCTCTGAGGTTTATACTGGACTCCGGGGTCCCTGGAGGGAGTGACGATGGGGGCCTCAGTTTCTACATCTGTAAGGTGGTCCCCCAGGGAGGTGGCACCTCCCCGCCCCGGCCTGCTGTCAGGTCTCCCTACCAGCTCCGCGGCCGCCGCCCGGGGTCTCTGCGGCAGGGAGAGGGTTCTCACTCACTGCCTTGCTGGATGGGCCGTCCACAGGGGCCTGGGCAGCGCATACCAATAAGGGTGGCTGTGGGCAGGCGGGCGGCGTCGACCTCCACCAGAACAAAATAATTAAAAGAGGATTCGGGGGGATCAGGCCTGCCTGTCACTGGGGAGAGGCCAGCATTTAACTCTTTCCCAGACTGGCCTGGTCGGGGCAAGCCTGTGGTCAGGGTGGGGTCAGGACAACAGAACCTGGGCCAAGGTGCAGAACCCCGAGGAGGGGAGGTCTCGGGTGGGGGACCCACGGCTCTGGGGCTCAGCCTCCCCCGGGAGTGCCCCCACTCCCGTGTACTGCTCCCTTGGCCTTGTCCCCGTGTCTCCCCTGGGAGGCCCACTGTCCGCTCTCTGCTTGCTGCCCCTCCCACCCGGGGCTCGCCCCTCCCACAGAGCGTCCACCGGCCTGCCCAGGCTCCTGGCCTTCCCTGGAGCTGCCCATCCCCAGGGGCGCCACCGGTGCAGGGTTGGGCCCCTTCCCAGCCAGGCCACCGGCCACTGGTCCACTGGCCTTTACATCTTGAGCCAGAAGCAGAGGGAGGGAGACGGACCGGCCCCGCTTCCGGAGCAGTGTTGTCCTGCCGCAAGCCTCTGCCGGGCTCGGGTGGCCAGGCTCGGGCTACCCTGTCCCGCCACTCCACACCAGGGTCTTCAGCCGCCCATGGGCCCTCTGAACCCCCCACCCCACCCCGTACCATCTCAGAAATTACTCTCGGCTCTGATTAGCCAGAGCCGGCTTTTGTGACAGCAAACCAGAAAATGTAAAATACATAACTCGTGGACCTTCTGCAGCTGGGCCGTGGGCTATCTTCATGTCAAAAGACTGTACTGAGCACCCACCGGAGACAGTGAAGCACAAGGTTGACACGGCACGGCGGCGGCAGGGCTCCTGGAGGCTCGCCGGAGGCCTGGCTGGGAGCTGGGGTGTAGACACTGAGGCCCAGAGGGACGACCCAAGCTGCCCGGGCCACACAGTGAGATGTGGCTGGCTAGAAATCGGAACCCAGAGCCACGTCCCAAACCTCCATCTGCCACCCTGGCGCTCACCCCAGGGGTTTGGAATCCGTGGTTGAACAGGTCCCCTGGCAGGGGTTGCAGCACTGGCAAAGTCCCAAATAACTGAGTGACCCCAAGCCTGGCCCCACAGAGGACACTGGCCAGGGACACGCGGGACACTGGTGTCTCTGGACTCCAGACCTGGTCTGGCAGAGGAGGAGAGGACTCCAACGTCCCCGTTTCGCACCCAGAGACACGGAGGCACAGGGAGGGACAGTGGCAGTCCAGAGGCAGGGCAGAGTTTGAGCCCAGGACATCAGGCTGCCCGTGCTGCCTGGGGGAGGGGTGTGGGGGCAGAAGCCCTGGGCCTAGGTGCCCCCAGCCCGGAGCCCCACCCGCTCAGTCAGGAAGCCCCTCCTACCGGCCTGGGCAGGCAGGTCCCTAACCCCAGCGCTGCCATCAGCCAGCTTAGAGAAGCCCGCGAGCTTAGGGGGAAGGGCATCCTCAGGGGCCGCTGGAGCGAAAACAAGCAGGTCCCACAGGAGCGGAGCCATCCCAGGGCGTCCTGCCCGCCCTCCTGGCCCAGGTCCCCGTCCTCACTTGCCCACCTGGGTCCTCCTGGACTGCAGCCGGGACACATTGCCCCTTCTGTCCCCCGTGCCAGGGTTTCTGGGGGACTGATGCAGCCCCGAGAAGCCTGGAACGCCATCCCTGTGGGCTGGGACCCTGCTCCCTGAGCCCCTCATTCCAGCCTCCTTCCTGCCTCTGCAGCAGGACCATCATCCCTTTGTCTCGGATCCCACCATGTGGGTTGTGCGGGAGCAAGACGGACACCCAGGAGGCCCGGCTCAGGACCCCAGCCATGCCAGCTGCAGATTCTGCCCTCAACCCCTGCCAAGGCCTGTGCAGACCCTCCCAAACACACATGGTGGGTTTTTATTAAACTTCCTTGTTAATTGCACAAGTAATGCATGAATACATCTGGAGTGAGTTTTAAAACAAATCCCAGACACCATATCATTTCACTCATAAATACTTCAGTATACAAATGGGGCTTTAAATAATTTGCTGTTGAAATGATGTTGGTTTCTCCTATGATCAACACGGTACGCACTAATAGCGTGGGGAAAGCCCACCCCAGCCAGACTCAGGGACCGCAATGTCGTCCCGCGCTTCCGGTCCTCTGCCTGGGCCTCTCCTGGCCCCGCTGTGCAGCTGCGGCGATGGGTCGTGCGTGGGCTTTCCGTGGCGCTGGCGTACTGTGCCGATTCGCTTGCGCACCTTGCTCTTCTCCCTTAGAGACGAATTTGCATTTCCCTGGGGCTGTTCCCCGCTCTCGAAGCGAAGCATCGATCCCAAAGGCCTCCTGTTGGGTGCAATTCTTTGTGGTTATAAACACTGCGCTGAACATCTTTGTGCCTGAGACGATGTATGGTTTTTGGATCATTCTCCAAGGAGAGGTTCCCAGACGCCGGATCCCACCATCAAAGCTCCCGCCCCCAAATTGCTTTCCAAGAAGACACAAACACTATTGAAACCCTCATAAATCACGGCAGGGGCGGGGGCGCCCTCCTTCGGCAAGGTCACTGGAGCAGCAGGGCCCTTCTTGTTCCTCGCTTGTGGCAGTGTGTGGGAAGGTGGCCTGGAGGGCCGGGGTCTGGTCCTCAGCCGCCCACCGCCTTGCCCATTGTGGTAGCTGGGCACGCGCCTGAGGCCTTGTCTGGTCCTTGCACGCCCCCCACCCCCACCCCGGCCTCATGGAGACTGAGCCCAGCACCCAGAGGGACAGAGGGCCCTGTCCACTTTCCAGCAGCTGCGTCCGCTCTGTAGATATTCAGGAGCAGGAAGAGGCTGGGGAGGGGAGGAGCCACCTCTGGGTGTGGATTCAAGTATGTTTGTTTTCATCCCCTACTCTCCCCTGGGCCGCAGTCTGGCCCCTGGGGAAGGAAGGTAGCTTTGCCAACCCTGCAGGGAGCTGGGGCCCCCAGACCCCATCTCTCCCCACCTGCTCCTTCCTGGGGCCCAGAGAGGGCGGGCAACTTGCTCAGACCTCTGCTGGTTTCCGCTCAGCTCCGACCCTGCAGCAGGAGGCCCATTTGTGGGCGGCCTCCGAGTGCCAACACCTGGCCAAGCCCGCACCCTCGTGAGCCTCCCCAAGGCAGGTGGCTTCCCTACTTCACAGGCGAGGAAACTGAGGCTAGGCCTGGCAAGGCTCCAGCAAAAGTGCCCAGCCAGCAGAACCCGGCCTGGCAGAGGGCTGTGGCCACGGGGGCTCCGCCTGCCTGCTCCCCTGCCCCTTCCCCGCCGGCCCCCCGTTTGAGCGCGGATTTCTGTTAATTTGCTGATGCCCCGCCTGCCCTGTGGGTTCCATAGGGGAGCTCCAGAAGGAGTCAGATCAAGCTGGGCGAGAAATCCAAGCAGAGGGGAGTTGGGAGCGAGGTGGCAGATGGAATTGCACCGCTCCCGGGGTGGGGGGGCACCCCAGGAGACAGGAGGCCGGGTGGGGTGGGGGAGGGCCAGCCCAGGGCACACCCCGCGCACCCTCTGTCCCCGGGGCAAATCCCCACAGCGCTAACCCCGCCAGGAAGCCCCCAAACCCCCTGCCCGCAGCTCCGCCAGGAGGGAGCCCCTCCCCCGCAGCCCCATTGCCCCCTCCCCCGCCAGGATCCCCCTGCACCCCCGCCCGCAGGCCCCCTGCCCCTGAGCTCCCGCACCCCCGCGGGGCCCCTGCGCCTGCCCCTCGGACCCCTCCCCAGACTCCCCGCAGGTCCCCCGCCCCCGTCCCCCAGCGTAGGCCCAGCCCCAGGTGCGCGGCGGCCGGCCGGAGGGGCGGCTCCGGCTGTCAGTCGGGGTGCATTACACGCTGTGGGAAGGTGTTGACAGGAGCCTCTGGACGCGCGCGGGTGATGAAAAGAAGCAAATTCTCCGCGAGTCCTCGCGGGGCCTCCTGGCGGCGGGGGGCGCCCCCTTCCGGCGGCGCGCGGGACGGTCCCGACCCCGGGTGCGCGGCCCCATTGCCCGGGGGACACTGAGGCCGCCCTCCAGACGCGGGCCCGCCTGGGGGTCACGGGCCAGGGCGGACCGAGCCCTCGCAGGCTCCGCCTCTCTGAGCTGCAGGCTGGTCACTCGTGCACCAGCGGGCCTGGTGCGGGGGTCGTCCCAGGGGGAACCCCGAGGTGGAGGCGGGGAGGGAGACCCCACGGGGCTTCATGAGCCCTCGGGTCAGGTGCAAACACCGCCTGGTTCCCTGGACCCGCCCCGTTGCACCTTCTCCCGGCTGGGGGAAGAGGGGTCCTGGGGGCTCCTGGCCACCCTCGTGGCCGAGGCCCTTCCCACATAGACAGCAATTCAGAGATGGGAAATAGGGGACACCCCAGCTGTTAGCTCACTGCCCCCACATGCCCTTCCCTCCCCCTCCTCCCCAGGGACAGAGGCAGAGGGAGAGGTAAAGAGATGCCACAGACTGGGTCTCAGAAACAGACCGAGAGACACAGGGACGGAAGGGGTGGATGGAGAAGGGATGGAAGGAATCAGCAGACAGGTGTTTCTGGGCAGTGTCCAAAGAGTCTCCCCTGAGGAATTTGCAAAAAGGATTTCCACGGTCTTTGTGTGAGCCTGCCCATGCTGCCCACTGCAGCCAGGGGTGACCCCCGTGGGACCCAGAAGGGTCAGCAGGCCCAACCTTGCCTCTCAGTCCCTGTATGGGTGTGGGAGCACAGGTATGGATATTTCTGTCCCATGCAGGGCTCTCAGCTCAGGCCCATTCATGGGGGTCCAGCCTGTGACACCTGATCTAGGCCAGAGCTCCCTGAACTCACCCTGCACAGCTGTGGAGATGCAGAGACATAGAGTTACAGAAAGGATCCTGGAGGGGAGATTGGCCTCTGCTTGAATGCTCCCACTGATGGGGAGCTCACTATCCTCAGAAGCAGCTCACCTTGTCTCTGGGCCTCTGAAAGAGTTAGAAAATTCTTATTCTGAGTGGATCCCTTCTCCCAGTCAGCCCCTGCCCTACAGTCTCCAGCACTAACCTCTGGAATTACACAAACCACAGACAGTGATCTGACAACCATGTGCCGAGTACCTACTATGTGTTAGGGACTGTTGTTGGTGCTGGAGCCATTCTTTAGGACTTAGGAGGCATTGAGGGACAAAGTACACCCCAGGCCCGTGCCAGCCCCTCAAGGCCAAACCAGGGAAGGTAGGAAACAAGCACTGATTCCGTTATCTCCTGTGTGCCAGACCTCAGGCATCCCCACTTCACAGATAAGGAAACTGAGGTTCAGAGGAGTTTTAGGGCTCTATGCTGGGACCAGGAAGGTTGGGATGGGCCAGACTCTTCCTTGCCCATAATGGGTCTATGGATGCTGTGACCTCGTTCTGGCCTGGAACCATGGCAACCATCTTGCCATCAAGGGAGGCCAACAGAGATGCCAACACAGAAAACATAAGAACCGAGAGATGGGCAGGGACTGGGTCTTAACGACTATGGACTTCTGGATCAAGCTGTGCCTGAAGCTAGACCGTTGAATTTTCACTTCAGTGAAATCACAGGTTCCTTTTTGGCTTAAGCCAGTGTGAACTGAACTTTCTGTCACCAGCAACGTAAAGATCCCTAAGTTCAAAGAGTTTGTTGTCTGTAAGAAGAACGCTTAAGCATGAATGTGTGAGTGTTGGGGTGGGGTGGGGGGGTTGGGGAAAGAAGGGAAGGGCCACACACTGTTACAACAGCTAACGTTTACCCAGCGCTGCGAATGTACTAAGTGAAGGGCCGTTTGTGGGTTAGCTCACTGAACCTTTACAGCAACCCCATGAACTGGATTCCATCCCACCTTGGGTACTCGTTACATAAATAACGCTGATTGCGACGACAGCCCCCGAGAAATGTCAATGACTTAAACTCAAAGTTTATAACTTGTTCACGTAAAGTCCCGGGACGTATTTGGCAGTCCGTGCACACGTGGCGACCCAGGGAGCTGGGCTCCTTCCATGTGGGGACCCAGCCATCCCCCAAGGCCTCAGAATGCTCTGGATCTGACTGGTTGGCCCACGAGCAGAGAGAGAGAGGAGGAGCACCCTCGGAAGAGTCTGTGAGTTGGGCCCGGAGGCTCGCATCACTTCTGCCCACATCGCACCGGCCACCGCTCGGGCTTGTGGCCACATCTGGGCTCCCCGGGTGCCCAGGAGGGAAAGGGAAAAGTCTAGTTTTGCTTTGGGAGGTCAAGGAGCGATGTCCTAAGCCACGCCAGACAGGATGAGACACACCCAGGACCCAAACCAGGTGTTCCTAATCAAAAAACGGGAGATCCCACCTCACACCCGTTAGGATTACTGCTGCCAAAGGCCCAGGAGGCGTCAGTGCTGGTGGGCGTGTGGGAAGACGCCACCGCTGTGGAGAGCAGCCTGGCAGCTCCCCAGAAACTAAACACACAGTCCCCATATGATCCAGCAGCTCCACGCCTCAGAATGTACATTCGCGAATTGACAACAGGGTCTTGAAGAGATGTTTGCACACCCATGTTCACTGCAGCACGGTTCACGAGAGCTAAAACGTGGAAGCAGCCCAAGCCTCACAAGCGGACAGATAGTCAAGCAAAATGTGTTCTGTCCACACAGCGGCCTTAGCGGGAAACTGCCCCCACAGGGACGAGCCCCGAGGACACGAGCCAGACACGGAAGGACATGCACGGGGACCCCACTCCCGCGAGGTCCCGGAGTCGTCAGACTCACAGACACAGAGGGTAGACGGCGGGGCCGGGGCTGGGGGAGCGGGTGGGGGTCCGTGCGTCATGGGGATGGGGTCTCCGTGTGCAGGATGGAACATTCTGGAGCTGGATGCGGGGGACGGCTGCAGAGCAGCATGGATGTGGTCGGTGCCCCTGAATTTGAAATTGGTTAAGATCGTCAATTTTATGTTATGTGTATTTTACCCCAAGAAATTGGGGGTGGTGGGAGGGAAACAGGTGCTTTCGTGTAGCCTGCCTCCCCATCCTTGGGGTCTCCTGGTTGGACCCTGTTTGGGGCGGCAAGGCGGGCGCTGCCGACCTGTGCTGTCAGGAGAAGCCAGCCCCCTCCATCTCTGGGTGTGACCATCACTGACCCTCTCTGGCCCTCCACCTGGTGCTCCTTATCTGTAGGTGACTTCACGGACCAGCAGTTTATGCTTTTAATTTGGGCCAGAGGCACGGGCGTTAAGACGTGTGATAAGGTGGGGTGTTGCCTCCTCTCTGAGACAATCCGTTCTCCCAGTGGGAGCGGCCGGGCTGATTTCCGAGTCACCGCAGGGAAGGAGGGCGTTCGGCGGGTCTCCTGCTCGCGCTGACCAGAGCAGCGGACTGGCTGTCGGGACTTGTGTGCTTGGCTGTTGCCCGCTCCCGACTGGACTGCGTGCTCTGCGAGGGCAGGAGGGGTGCCTGGCACGGGCCTGGCGCACGGTGGGAACGCAGGAAATGCTTAGTAACTGCATGGAAAAGGACACGTTGTTGAAGAACGGGCCCCTGAATTCAGCGATGGTCTGTGCAGAGTCAGCCCCCATGTTCACCTGGCACCGCTTGGGGCTGGGGGGGGCAGTTCAGGCCCACCGCTCCTTGCCCCTCCCCTCAGGGGCCGCAGGGGTCTTCAGGAGACCCTGGCCCTCAGAGGAGGTGAGGCTGGTGTCTCCAGGGCTGCTGCGTCAGGGACAGTGGGATTCGGAACCCTGCAGCCCTGCCCCCCGTCCCCATCCCCCTTCTCAGCCTGAAGTCGGCCAGGACACCTCCTGGATCCTGTCTCTCCAGTTTTCCTACACCCGCACCTCCTTATTCTTCAGGGCCCTGATTTTGGAGCAGGAAGCGTGCACAGAAACACCAATCACACACCAGTGTTACCTGTCCGTTTAGCAATGGTTTAAAATGACAGATCGCAGGGCGCCTGGGTGGCTCAGTCAGTTAAGCATGCGACTCTTGAATTCGGGTCAGGTGGTGGAGGAGCCCCACATCCGGCTGTGCTCAGCGGGGAGCCTGCTTGAGGATTCTCCCTCTGCCCTTCCACCCCACTCTCTCTCAAATAAATAAACAAAATCTTTAAAAACAAAATAAAACGACAGATCGCATGTTGGGGAGATCACCCCACGGGCTGTTCTCGCGGTCGATGGGAGGCAAATGGGCATGGCCGTCCTGGAGGGCAGGCGTTCGGTGGACGTGTACCACGGGTTTGGAAATGCCCAGGCCTTGGGCCCCCACGACCGCCGTCGGGGGAGGCCTGGGGGCGGGGGCTAATGTCGGATGGGGACAGAGTCTCCGTGTGGGGAGAAGGGAGGTTCCGGAGACGGGCGGTGGGGATGGTGGTTCAGCAGCGTGAGCGTGCCTAGTGCCCCTCAGCTGTGCCCTTAAATCTGTGCGTCTCTGTGGGTGGCAGCCATAGGCAGGCGACCGGCTCCCCGCCAGTCCTATGGCCATGGCAGACATGGCGCCTGACCGCGCACGCTTCCCGGCCACGCCTGTGTAGCAGCCCTCCAACTGCTGCTCTGACGAATTACCCCGAAGTCAGTCAACGCCAAACCACTCAACCATCTGCTTACAGTTCTGGGGTCAGGAGTCTAACATGGAGCCTCAGGGCCGTGTTCCTTCTGGAGGCTGTCCTGGCCCCTTCTAGCCTCTGCAGCCCCCCTCCTTGCGTGGCTCGGGGCCTTCCTCCATCCCCAAGGCCAGCAGCCCAGGGTCCTCTTGCCTCTCTGCCTGCCTGTCCCCCTCTCATAGGGACCCTTCTGATGTGTCAGCCCCCCCACCCCGGAGAACCCAAACAGCCTTGACTCATGGCTGCTAAGTCCCCTTTGCCACGTAAGGAACCCTAGTCACAGGTTCTGGGGGCTAAGATGTGGACATCTTTGGGGGCCATTATTCAGCCGCCACACCTGGGTCTTGGAAACTTTCTTACCTCGGTGGTCTGGAAAACCACAGGCGGCCAGGGTTGGTGCTGAGACCACATCATTACACACCCATCCTCGATGTCCGGCCAGACACAACCAGGACCTAGCATCGGGGCACGGGTCTGCAGGCGAACCCTTGTTTTCTCCTGCGTACTTTGGTATTTTGGGTTTTTTTTTTTTAAGATTTATTTATTTATTTGAGAGAGAAAGCCTGAGTAGGGGGAGCAGAGGGAGAGAGAGAATCTCAAGCAGACTCTGCGCTGAGTGCAGAGCCCGACACAGGGATCGATCCCACAACCCCGAGATCATGACCTGAGTCGGACGCTGAACAGACGGAGCCGCCCTGGCGCCTGCATACTTTGGTGTTTTGTAATTGTTACAATGAGCACGTGCTACGTCCCTCAGCAAGAGGGACGATCGAGTGATAGCTGATCGAGGGCAGACGACACATCGATCAATGCTCGGCAGGTCGGTCGGGAGAGCCAGTGGGTTTCCTCCCGGCCACGCTGAGGACCAGGCTCTGGCGCCTGCTTGAGACGTTCAGATGACCAGTGCCGGACCGTGAGCGTGGAGTCCATGCTGTGCCCCCAGTGGACCCCCAGACAGCAGTGGACAGAGAGCGGCGAGGTCCGAGCCGCGGAGGCCCAGAGCCGAGGAAGCACGGACCGGGCCAGGGCGGGGTCTGAGCGGAGCGGGGGGCTCCAACCGCAGACCGGGGTGGGGTCTTCATCATCCCTGCCGTCTTAATTCCTGCAGCATCTGCAGGAGCCCTTGGTGTGGCCTTCCCTAGAGGCCTGGAGCGGTGCTGAGAGCTGCTCACGTCCGCACGGCCCGAAGGGGGCCCAGCAGACAGCACAAGCTCGCACAAGGCAGGGGCCCCGGGGGGCCAGGGGGGACAGGTCACTCCTGAGCTGCAGCACGGGGTGGAGGCAGACACGTTCCAAACAGGGCCAGAGGTATTTTAGGGGCAGCCCGATGGGGTGAGCGCCCCCTCCCTGTGGGGGGAGCACACGGGGTCCGGGACCAGGCCCAGAACCCCAGAACCCCAGAACCCCAGAACCCCAGAATGCCCTGAGCTGGCGGCAGCAGGATTCCCCATTTGTCAGGAATTCAATTAGGTGGGAGAGTCCTTATTAATTTTATAGGCTTTGCTGGTCTGGAGGCTGCGCCGGGGGCGAAATCGGGGGCCGCCTCTTCCCTCGGAGCTCGGGGTCAGCCCACAGAGGCGGCGTGAAGGCACTAGTCGAGGTATTAATGAGATGCCTCTAGGTGCAAATAATAGTTTAATAGGTGTGACTTACCGGGAGGCGCCCTCCCCTCGCCGCCACGCACCTCCCGCACACCCAGACAGCCCGCCATGCTGGCCTCCCCGCCTCGTTAGAATAAGTAATTAGAGTGTACGAACACTCACTTTGACACTTTAATAAAGTGTCAGCCATCACCAATTTGGTATTTAATAAAATAAAATTAAATATTTATTACATTTTTGTATGCATTGTATTTAAAACACGTTCGACCCCCCACTCACCACCCCTTCCCAGCCCCCCAAGGTTTTTAATCCCAAGGACACCCCCTTCCCACCTCTCAGGAACCAGCACATGGCAGGGGACGAGGCTGGTAATGGGACGTGTGAGGCCGTGGGGAGACCAGGAGACCCCGGGGAGAGGCATGGAGGGAAGACGGGAGCACCCCCCAGCTGAGGGGAGGCCACAGACAGGCCCCAGAGACGCCTCCAAAGGTTTGAAGACCTTCGTCTTCCCTGCTTTGCTGTCATTCTGGGCCAGGACTTGCTTCAAAGCATGACTGTCCTGCCCCAACTTCCCCCTAAAACGGCCACCGAGGCCCCTGCCGAGCCAGCGGGGCCGGTGGGGGCCAGGACGGCAGGCCCCAGGTGCTCCTTCTGGAGGAAGGGGCAGGTGCACTGGGGGTGGGGCGAGGGCCGTGGAGGGGTCGGCGGCATAGACTCCAGGCTGGGAGCATCCCAAAGACCCCAAAACCTCTACAACACCCCCGAAGCAGGTGCATCCTGAGGATTTGGCAGGGTCTGAGGAGTCGGGGTCACACCGCATGTGCCATGAGTGATGGAAAGGTCATGAGTCTCCCCTCAACCCAGCACCCCAGCTTCTGTCCTGACCTGAAGCCTGGTTCCCCCCTCTTCCCTCCCCTGCACCCCACATCCCCTCCACAACTGCCGTAAAGATATTCTTTCTGATCAAAGCAATAACGGGGGTTGAAATGAACGGGAGGGAAAGGTGTACCAGGTGGACAGCCGCGTCGGGAAAGCCTCTGTTACCCAGGCACGGGGGGCCGCGGGAGACCTGGGCTGGTCCCCAGGACCTGCTGCGGGGAGTCCCGGATCTGTGCCCCCAGCCAGGATGCTTCGGACCCCAGGGCCCCAGCACCTCCCCAGGCGCTATCCCGGAAGCCTGGCCCGGGGCTCTCCATGGAACACGGGTTCGCGGGACAATGAACGTTCTCGGAACGTGCGCACCGAGATGTGGTCAGGAGGGTGCTCAGCGGCGTGTCCGTGGGGGCCAGAAGCTGGAAAGGCCCAGATGCCCAGCGTCGGGAGTGGGGTATAACACAGCAAGGAAAAGCTCCCTCCACAGACCTCCTTAGCGGGGGCTGAAAGGAGCCCAACGCCACTGTAGGACCCGCTCATTAGACATCCTGGGTCAGGCACACCGGCTGCCGGTGGGAAGGCGGGTGTGAGTCCTTCCAGGCTCTTCTGATGAGCTGACAGTAAGGGCTTGGCTTGAGCCCCTCCTCAGAAAGGCACGCAGGAGGCGTCTCCCAGCTCCCTCTGCAGGCGCTGGACATATCTGCCTCCCCCTGCAGGGCTGGCCTGGAGAGCAGGGGCCCCAACTCGGGACGCCCCTGCAGAGAAGCGTCCTCAGCTCTGCTCATCCCCCCACTCCTGCCCCACCCCCACCCCCACCTGGACACTCCTGCACCCGCCCCCCCCCCCCCATGCCCATCACCGCCCCCTTCCCGGCTGGCTGGAGCCTGCTGCTGACCGGGTGCCCCACCTGGGGCGAGGCCCAGCGAGGCCGGGCATGTCAGGACTGGTTATGTGACAAATATGCAAGGTTCTGAGGGGCACCTGACGCCCAGCGGGACAGTGGGAAACCGCCAGTTCCTTTTCCGTCTCTTTGTCTCCCCCTCCCCCACCCACGTTTGTAGCTGAGCCCCCGTGAATTAAATGCGCAGCAGATGGGGTTCCCCTGGATTCACGGACTCCCCCGCTCTGTCTGTAACCAGCGCCCCAGCTTGCGGGACCTAGCAGTACCTCCGTCCCCTTTGCAGACAGGGAAACTGAGGCTCCCCCAGGAGACCTCGCGTGTCAGACCACCCAGGAGTGGGTGGGAGGCGGGTGATTCTTACCCAGACCCACCTTTAGGGCCACGGCACCCCTGGTCTTGTTGCCCCCGCTCCGTGACCTCGCTCGTGGACGCTTGCTAACGGGGAGGTTAAGGTGCAGGTGGCTTGAGCTCAGGGAGGTCACACACCCAGGCAGGCGAGGCGGAGGGAGTCAGGGCACTGATGATGCTCAGGGCGAGGGAGGGACGGTCCCAGGCCCCACACTGCAGACCCGATTCCATGGCCGCGGGGCCTGACCACCAGCTGCAGGCCCCACAGACGGGAGAGCCAGCCGGGTGGGGCGACCCCGGCTCTCCCTCTGCCCACCCCCCCGGGAGCCAGGCCAGGCCAGGGGGCTCCTTCCTCTCCCTCTGCCCCCAGATTCCGAGGCTGGGCCGTGGAGCTGCATGGTTGGCGTTGCAAATTCAGCTGTGAGGCCTTGTGTGTGGGGTGCGTGGGCTCGTTCCTGGCCTGACGTGCGAGGGGTCTGGCTGGGACCTGCAGCACCAGGACCTGCACAGACCCCTCCTCACAGGGGATGAGAACCCAGGATGCAAACCCAGCTGGAGAGTTCCCCACGAGGCCTCCCCGTAGCCCCGCCTGCCGCCAGTCACCGTAGAGCCCCAGGTTCTGCCCACCACACCCATCCTCCTGTCCCTGCTGCTCGGTGCGCGGCCAAGGCAGAAGTGAGTGTGGACACCACCAGACATGGGACCCTGGGAGACACCCCCCATGCCAGAGAGGGACTGCCAGCGGTCCAGCCCAGGCCCAGCGGCCTTGCCTCAATGACCTGAAGGCCCCAGAATTGCATTCCCACCTCAGCCTCCTACTCGAGGCCCCGTCCCTGCAGCCTGTGCTCAGACCCTCCCTCGGAGGCCCCCTCACACCCGCTCCCTGCACGCCACGCGGGGCGGGGGCACAGTGACAGCCCCTCCTCCAGGTTGATGGTGCCGTGCTGGCTCGGGTGCTGAGACCTCGGGCTCCGGCCGGAGCTGGGGGGCCCCGGGGGCCTGTGGCCACCCCAGGCATGACCCCACCCCCCCGGCCCTGCGGAGCCTTCTCTCCTCCTCCAGCCTTCGCGGATGGCGCTTGGGCACCCGGGGAGCCGGTCCCCAGAGCAGCCCTCTCGCCGCAGGGACGGCCCTGGGCCCCGTTGCTGGGCAACCGCCTGGCGCAACCCCGGGCAACCGCCTCCGCCAGGTCTCGGCAAAGACCCGTGTTTCCACTGCGTCAGCCCCTCGGTCCCGGGAGCCAGGACGGAGCGGCCCAGGACAGCGCCAGCCTCCTGCCCCATCACACGCTCCCCCTAGGCCGTGGCGCGAATGTCCGGCCCCGGTGCGTGAGCCGCCCCAGCCAGTGGGCCCGTGGCACGCGTGGCACCCACATCATTGGTGTGGGACAGGGGATGGGACTTTGCAGACTGTCAAGTGTCCCCGTCTGGTGCCCCAGGTCCCGGCCACGGGCCGGCCACAGTGGAAGTCCGTGGTAAATCCCAATCTGCAAAACTGTACAAACAAAAATGCAGCCCCAGCTGCATTTGCATCAAAATTGGTTGCAGAGAGCAATTAGCACTTCATTAATAATCAATGAGGTGCCAATTTACACATCGTCCAAGAACAAATTGCAGATTCGGCTTGGCCTGTGACAGGCAGGGCTGTGGTGCCAGCCCTGGCAGAGAGTTCTGGAAGCGATGGGGAGGGGCAGCTGGGGCCCCTTCCCCACTCACCTCCGCCCCCACGGAGGCAGGAAGGTGCCGAAGCAGGCGCCCACTGCCAGCATGGGTGGAAAGCGGGTGGTGTGGCTGCCCCTGGGCCACGGCGGGACGTGGACCTGCCGCCCTCACGGTCCAGCCCGGGTGACTTTACTGAGTACCTGCTGTATACATGCCATGCCTCACTTTTCCGTCCATTTTGTAGGCAAGGACACCAGACAAAGAGAGGGCAGCAGGACCTGAGCTTGGCCCCCAGGCTCCGCGCAGAGTTCCAGAGGTCCCGCGTGCACCATGATAGCCCTCACTTATTGTCCCCATAGCCCTGTGAGCATCTCTGCTTAAGAACCCCTTTCCTGCGGTCTAGGTCAGTCAAGGAGGGCTCCCTGGAGAAGGAGGGAGTCAATTCAAAGGACAGCTTTTACCTTCTTTCTCCCCCTCAGACCAGGCCTTTCACACCGCTGTCCCTGCCAGCCGGGGTGCCCCCATCCCACTGCCTCCTCACCCATCGTCATGTATCTGGTGTACAAAGGGCTCGCTCTCCCTGGCTGGGGAGCACCCCAGAGGCGGCCCCCGAGCTGACATGCTGTGGGTGCTCTGGAAATGGGGACAGAGTCCAAGAACAGACCCGCAGGTGAACACTGGCAGAGGGGATAGCCCGTGCAAAGGCCCTGAGGTGGGACCGGAGCAGACATAAGGGCCCACTGGCTCCGGGATCAAAGTGGAGGGTTCCTCGTGGAGAAGGGAGGTTGAGGAGGCTGGCTGAGACGGGGGTCTGGATTTTATTCTGGGGTCTCCAGCAAGGAACAGAGGATGTGGTGTCCACCGGCTGCCATGTGATGCTGCTGGGGAGGGGACACAGGCAGGGACGTGGAGTGGGTCTGAGGGCCACGGCGGGAGTCTGAGCTCCAGCGCAGGTGAGCCCCGGGCCGTGGGCGGGACGGGGAGCGGCCCCTGCTTGTCGCTAGCGGTGTAAGGAGAGTCCCAGCTGGGGCCACGCAGAACTTCTCCGATTCCCCCGAGGGCCCGGCCTCCTCACTGCCTCCCGCCTGCGCCCACCACCCTCACCACGAGACTGAATCTACAACGGACTCCAACACATTTAAATCCATTTATTGCAAAATTACTTTTCAATAATTACATCACCGTGCTGACTGTGTTGCATAATGAAATTAGCATGAGGGATATTAGAGAGAATATAAAATGATAAGAAATATTGAAATACCTCTTCCCCGCCTGTCTTCATGAGGCCCCGTAGCTTAACTGGGGAGCGGGCGTACCTCATGGACAGGATTGGAATGCACAGAGTGTAATTTTATAATGTCTTTTGTATAAATTAATTATAACAGTTATTGCAGGTTTCTATTATTGGATTGAAATCTCCCTCTACTCAAGACTATTAGGGGAGAGTGGGACCCTGGCTAGTGGCCCTGAGTCCCCTGGGGCCACAGAGTGGAGCCGGTGAGGGCCTGGGCAATAGGGCCAGACAGATCAGAGTTTAAAATCTTGGCCCTGCTGTGTGTCTTCAGTAAAGCGACGTAGCTTCTCTGGGCCCAGGTTTCCCCCCGGCTCTTAGCAGTCCTGCCAGAAACCCAGCAGCGTGGCTGGAAGCCGAAGAGAGCCCGTGTTGGCCGCTCGGTGAGGGTCGGCATGGCGGGGACCTGTCACTACACAGCAGACAGCTCCCAAACTCGTACCCGTCGGTTAGCCCTGGCAGTTTCTGCGGGTCAGAGCTTGGGAGAGGCTCCGTTAGAGGTTCTGGCTCAGGGTCTCTCGGGGGGCTGCCTCTCTGAAGGCTCATCTGGGGTGGAGGAACCCCCCCCCCCCGGCGGCCTGTGGGTCAGGCCTCACAGGTCAGCCCTAATCCACGCTGGGAGGGGCTTCACCAAGGGGTAAAGACCCAGAGGCAGGGGTCACTGGAAGCTGTCTTCTCCGTCCTTGGGATTCCACTGGGCAGGTCCCCAGCAGGCCAGGGTATGTAATCCCGAGAGTGAGCTTGAGTGGTGAGCTCGCATACCCTGTCTGCAGAGCCCAGGATCAGGGAGCCCCGGGGCGGGGGAGGACATGGACAGAAGCCGCGCCGTCTTTCTGTTCCCGTGTTGTCAGAGCGATCGGCTGCGTGCGTCTCTCCCGAGCACAGCCATTATAACCGCGCCCCTCGCACACTCCGTAGGGCCAGCATCCCCAGAAAGACCAAGTGTGCCTTCCTTGTGGGGAGGGGGCCAGGCTGCCCCATGCAAGCCAGGACCTGGGGGCAGAGCAGTGGGTGCCAAGGGGCAGGCCACTGGGCTGGCTGAGGTCTGGGCCCCACACAGGTGCCCCCCAGCCAGTCACATGCCCACGGGCCACTCCAGAACCGGTGGAGATGCCCAGCAGGCCCAGAGACCAGGGGCCTCTCTGGAGGTCTCTGTGATTTCCCAAGATCATGAGGACCGGAGGGGGACCCAGGAAATGGTAAAAGGAACTTGAAGACCAAATATGCCGTCAGCCCCTCCTGAGCCTCGGTCCCCTGGCCTTGGTGATATTCTTGCTGGTGGAGGCTCGGGGCATCACGTGAGCGAGCCGCGAAGTCTGGGGCCAGGTGGGTGTGCCCCGCTTTGGTCATCCAGAGGCAGGTGCAGGAGCCCACGAGGGTGGAGCCGGGACCAACAGGGTGGGTCCTGCTGGTTTTGCAGCCGTGTTAATGCCACCAGCCATGCTCTCCACCGTCCAGATGTCACATGCCCCCCATGCAGACGTGCGCCGCCCTGCAGCGTGGAGGGGAACTCAGCCATCTCCACAGGACTTGGTCGTGCAAAGGAAAGCCAGGGGCACCTGGCGGCGAGGAAGGAAACAGCCCCGATCCGATGGCATCGAAGAGAGCTCCTCCGAGCTATTGTCAGCATCTGGACCACGGCAGGGGGAGCTGGTAGCCCTCTCGTGGAGGCTGTAAAGGGTCGGGGCCCGAATTCAGGGTAGGGGTCTGGTCCCTGCAACAACGTGGCGGTGGAGGGGCTGAGGAGAAGCTGCCTGAGTGGGCAGGGTGACAGGCTGGCCTCGCCATGTGTGGGAGCAGGTCCCTGGAGCCCAGAGCGAGTTCTCAGCATGACCATTCCCTCCTGGACCTCCTGGGCCAGGTGCCTGGGTCAGACCTTCCAGGAAGGCCTGGCATCCGTCTCCAAGCCAAGCGTTCTGGTGGGACACGGGTCAGAGGAGGGCGGAGTGGAGGGAGGAGCAGACGAGGAGCCCCCCAATGCAGGAGGGTCGGAGGCGGCAGCAGATGGGCTGGGGCCCCCGCCCCCTTCCCTGTGGCCCCCAGGACCACCTGGGGCTCGAGGCCCATGCCGGGTTTGGACTCCCTGCCGCTGGTCGCAGGGAAGGGTCTCCCAGGCTGCAGGCAGGTGGGGCCTGCAGGGAGCCCCACCTGCCCGTGCTCTGCACTTCCCACTGCTGGTTTGCCGGCCAGGAGCCGGGGCTCCAGGGAAGGCCCTTCAGACCCAAGGCCTCCCAACATTCGCTCCCCAAACCCACTGTGTGCCAAGTGCTGGGGTGGGCCAGGCCTGGCTCTGCCCTCAAGGAACCCGACTGTCCCGAAGACTGGGGCGACCCAGGAAGCCTTCCTCCAGGAGGTGCCGTGCGAACCGGCTCTGGGAGAAAGGACTGGTGACAGGTGCGCTCATTCTCAGAGTCCGTTTGCCTTCTGCCGCCGCCGAGCTTGACAGGCGTACACGTGTGGCCTCACGGTTGCGGTGGACCCGGGGTCGGCCACGGCTCACCTGGGTGTCGTGCTCAGGGTCCTAGGGCTGCAGCTCCATCAGCAGGCTCGACCAGCGCGGACTGCTTCCGGCCGGCTCGGGTTATGGGCAGCACACACGGTCTCGCAGGTGCAGGGCTGAGGGCCCCGCGGTTTTGCCGACGCTGTGCTCAGGCCCCAGGGGCCGCCCGCGGTTCCCAGCGCCGCAGCCTGCTTCTTCGAAGCCAGCAAGAGAGGGGGTCTGTACAGCCCGTCCACTAGCACGGCTGGCTTTTAGGAGACAGAACCTAACCTGGGGGCTGCTGCCTTCACCGTCGCCGAATTCTGCCTTTTAGGGTCAAGTCACAGGCCCCATCCATGCTCAGTGGGAGGGGATCATGGGGGTCCGTCCACACGGGGTTGGCCCCAGGTCACAAGGCAAGCGAGAGAAGGAGCCTTCCAGCCCTCTCTGTCCACCCCGGGCCCTCCTCTTTCCTCCCCCGGTGGGCGTCTGGTCGGGCGAGCAGGGAAGGCACCTCAGGCCCGAGAGCAGAGATGCTCGAAGGGTAGAAATGGATGGAGGGAGAGGCCAGGGAGGGCCTGGGAGAGCAGGGGGCCCTCAGGAGCCCCCGTCACAGGGACAGAGGCAGAGTGGGGGGACCAGGACCCCAGCCCCGGCGTCCAGCAGAGCACCATCATTCACACGTCCTTGAGGAGACCAGCTCTAAGCGTGGCCTAATTTATTAATGAGGACGGGAAGGCTGTTTGTGGCGGGCAGCGCCGGCCGGTCCCGATCAATGGGGCCTCCAATAAGCGGGTGATCAGCCTTGCTGTGTTTGGAGTCTAATTGCAGGACGCACACTTGCGCACTCGTGAGGGGCTCTGCCTCCCGAGTGCACCCCAGAGAACCAGGGTTAATTGATGCAGCTGTTTGCTCCCCGCCCACACGGCTTTGTGGGAATCCCCGGAGGTTGTTATTAAACTAAAGTGTTTAATGAAGTGCTAAGGAGCCCGTTTCCAACCAGCGCTCCCAGAATCCGATTAACGGAAGGAGAGCCCTCCTCCCCAAGCTGTGGGACACCCCCAAACCCCAGGAAGAAGGTGAAGGAGCCCAGGGCTCTGACCGGTCACCCCTGCTGACCAGCACCAACCTGCTGAGGCCCCGGCCCCCAGAGTGGTCCCCCCTCCCCGGCCTCCACTCCCCAGGTCTGGGTCCCAGGAGTGGTCCTGCTCGGGGGCACTGGCTGCCAGAGGATGCCGAGGACCCCGCCCTAGGTGGGTGGGAGGGGAGGGGAAAGTGCCCTTTTGCACTTGGCTGCCTCTGGCCCGCATCCTCACACTGCCCTCTGGGCTGCGTCCTCACGGGGACAGGCCTCCAGCACCGGCTTCCCAGACTGATCACCGTGGAAGCCCATCCCAGGGTCCACCCTCCAGACCTGAGCGATCTGAGCCTCCAGGCCCAGGGGCCTGGCCTCCACAGTCACATCTCTCTGTCCATCTATTTGTTGCACAGCTAATGTGTTCACGAAGTCTAAGATTTGGGAGCTGGAAACAACCAAGCGTCCCTCGGCAGGAGAATGGGTAATACTACACGGCAATGAAAAAGAGAGCAGCCGGGGGCCGCGGGCGCCCGACAGACAGAGCTGGTGGACATGCTGCTGAGTCATGCAGGGGAGGACGGGGCGTGTGGGTCTGTGCAGGAAGTCCAGGGACGGGCCACGCTACCGTGGGTCCCCTGACCTCATGCCAGGGACACGGGCACTTTCTGGAAAATACGCTCGCTCCCATGGATACGTTCTCTTGACGTTTCCAAGTAGACAAGGGTTTACAGCCACAGGCAGCCATGTCAGCCTCGGACTCTGAATCCTTCCAGAAACATCTGGCCCCTATCCAAGTGTGTGTAACCGTGCAGGCGTGACAAGCACCCCAAGTGATTCTGATGAGGAGCTCAGGCAACGTAGCATCGGAGAGCAACCGAGGCCCCTCGGTGACTCGGGCTGTCTTCGTTAGGGGCCTTCGCACAGCGAGGAGGACTTGCGAAAACAAGGGCAAGTGCGTATGCGCACGATTCGCTTCTGGAACAAAAGCATCAAGTTGAGCAGACATCTGCGTGTTGTCAGATTCAGCCAACACCAGTTTGGCAAGGCCCCACATGGAGACAGCCGCCATCAGTTAAAGGACCTGAAGCCGCAACTCAAAACCACACCGAGATACCACTTCCCCCAACTCGAAGATGGCGAAAACAGAAAAGGTCCTACCAGGCGTTGACAAGGACGCCGAGGCACTGGAGCCCTGCCCCGCTGCTGGTGGGCGTGTGAAATGGCCCAGCCGTGGGGGACACAGCCTGGCCGCTCCTCAAAACGGCAAACGTTTGGTACTGTTACTCCGCGACCCGGCACTTCCAAGGCTAGACTCGGAAGGCAGACGTCGTATGGCTCCATTGATAGGAGACGCAAACCCACAGAAAGGGAGCAGATGGAGTGGGGGGTTGCCCAGGGCTGGGGTGGTGGCTGGGGGTGGTTGGGATGGTTGCACAGCTCTGTGAACCTACTAAAAAGCGCTGAGTTGCGCACTTTCAAGGGCGAGTGGCACGGCATGTGAATTACATCTCAACAAGTGTGGAAAGGAGAGGAGGAAGGATCGGAGCGTCGGCGATCGCCAGCACCAGGACGGTGGCAGGAGTGGCTCAGTGCTCGCGTCCCTGCGATGAACACGCCAGGGAGGCGGGTCCTCACGGGGGACGGGGAGGGGGACAGATGCCGCCACAGAGGGGTCTGAGGCCACACGAGCCGGGCCAGCCCGGAACAGCCGCCAGTGCCCCGCGCTCCCTGCTCCTCTGCCCAACTCAAGACGGCCAAACCCTGAGCGTATGGAAGGATAACTCATGAGAGGGAGTCAGACGGTAAACTGAGTCAAGTGAGATTTATAAGCGAGGCAGGACAGAAGGGAGTTGGCCAACGAAACATGATGTTTCACAACTCGTGGACTTTCCAGAAAGCCTTGAAAGTTCCACTGTGGCTCACACCTGACAGGCCGTGTCCAGAAACGCCTGCCAGGACCCAGGGCTGGCTGCGTCACCTGCGAAATGAAACCGTGGGACCCTCGTTCGGGACGCAGTAAAAGCTGTGACTGCAGATGCTAAAATAGAAACTTATGTGTTCCTTCCACGGCCTCCCTCTTAGCTGGTTGGAAACTCTCACTACAACACGAAGAGATTTTAAATGTTTTATTGTGGAAAAATATACATAACATAAAAGTTATAATTTTAACCTCTTTTAAGCGTCCAGTTCAGGGGCACCGAGCACATTCATGCTACCGTGCAGCCATCCCCCCGTCCGCCTCCAGAACGTTCCATCCCATCCATGGAGACCCTGTCCCCATGATGCATGGACCCCCACCCGCTCCCCAGGCCCCAGCCCCGCCGTCTACTCTCTGTGTCCGTGAGTCTGACGACTCTGGGACCTCGTGTGAGTGGGGCCCCCATGTGTGTCCTTCTGTGTCTGGTTGGTGTCCTCGGGGCTCGTCCCCATGGGGGCAGGGGGCAGGGCTCCTTTCTCAGGCCGAGTGATGCCCGTCGTGTGGCTGGACCACATAGTGTCCATCCATTCACTCATCACCGGACCTGTTGGTTGTTGTGAATTGTGGGCTGCGGCGAACGTGGATACAGGCATCTCTTCAAGTCCTTGCTTCTAGTTCTTTTGGGGGATACGCCAGCAGTGGGACTGCTGACCACGTGCTGATTCCACGTTTGACTTTTTGAGGAGCCACCATGCTGTTTTCCACACGGCTGCCCCAGTTCGCAGCTTCACCAGCAAGCATGCCTGGTCCTCCGTTCTTCTCAGTTTTGTTTGTTATATGAGCCATCGTAACGGGCGTGAGGAGGTAGGAGCCCCACTGTGGTTGTGATCTGCATTTTCCTGATGATCGGTGATGTGGAGCATCTTTCCAAGCGCTCGCTGGACCTTCGGGTTTTCCCCTAGAGAAACATCTAGTCGGGTCCTTGCTCACGTTTGAATTAGGCTGGCGTTTGCTGTTGCATGGCGGCCCTTGACGTCTCCTGGATGTTCACCTCTTACCGGATGTATGACTTGCAGATGCTCCCTCCCATTCTCTGGGCCGCCTCCCACTCTGTTGATCGTGTGCTTTTGATGCACAGAAGCTTTTCATTTTGATCAGGACCAGTGTATCTATTTTTTCCTTTATTGCCTGTGCTTTGGGGGACAAGAAATCACTGCCAAATCCAATGTCACAAAATTTTGCCCCTATATTTCCTTCTAAGAGTTTTATAGCTTCCCCGTTACGTATATGTCTTTGATCCATCTTGAGTTAGTTTTTGTATATGGTGTGAGGTGAGGGTCCAGCTTTATTCATTTGCATGAGGATTCCCCGTTGTCTCAGCATCACTGTTGAAAAAACTGTCCTTTCCCTGTTGAATGGTCTTGGCACCCTAGTGGTTTTTTAGTTGCTATTTAACGTCATTCTCAGTAAAAAACGATTTTTAAATTCAAAATACAAGCACGAACTTTTCTGTTCCCCTTGATATTGTGCAATGTCAGTATTCAATACCAGTATATGGACATTTAGCTCAAACCAGAACCACCAAATGACACAATTCATATTTCCTTGCGGGTACGTCAGGTGTGTTTCCTTCTTACTGGAGCAGTGGGCTGCATTTCCCACGGTTGGCTGCCATCCCCCACGATCTCCCAGAACCTTCCTCACCAAGAAGTAGCTCGCATGTCCCTGCCCTGGAACCTGGGCGGACATCAGTGACTGCCTTGACCAGGAGCAGAAGCGACTTCCAGGGGTAGATGATACACATGCCAGCCACACCCACCTTGTTCTCTTGGGACACTTGCTCTTGGAACCCAGCCACCATGCTGTGAGGAAGCCCAACATGGAGAGGAACCCAAACCCAGCTCATGTCCCGCTGACTCCCAGCCACAGCCATGTGGCCAGGCTGACCTGAAAGTGGGCCCTCCTGCCGAGCTCCGCCCACATTTCACATTCCAGGGCAGAGTAATTGTCCGGTGGGGTTGTTGGGAGCCATACGTTTGGGGGAGACGTTGTTTCACAGCAGCTGATAACTGGTGCGTGGAAGGCTGGACTCGCGTCCTCCAGCACTGCAGATAGCCGTGGCTGCCGTCCACACACAGACAGAGGGGCCAGGAAGAAGTGGGCAGACTCGGGACGTGCTCTGGGGAGGGGGTTTGCAGGACAGATGGGACTGGACATGAGGGGGCAGGCGGCAGACCGGGAGGGCTGTGTGTTGAGGGGATGGCAGGGCTGCTGGCTGAGCTGTCGCGTTCTGGGAGAGGACCAGGCAGGGAAAGAGGTGTGTGGGATTCACTCTGGGGCACCCCCGGGGAGCAGTGAGTTGGGTTCTGGGTCTAGAGTTTGTGGCCAGGTGGTCCAGTTGCAAGTAGGGAAACAAGCCACGTGTGTGGGCAAGATCTGTCCCTCCCAGTCAGTTATAGGCTGAATTGTGTCCCCCCTCCCCCAGAACCTCAGACCCTGTTTGTAAAGAGCATCACTGCAGATGTCATTAGTTATGATGAGCTTGTCCTGGAGTAGGGTGGGCTCCCAGTGCAATATGACCTTATAAAAGGGGGACATCTGGACACGGACACACAGGAGGACGACCCGGGAGGATGATGGCAGAGATCGGGGGACGCTTCTACCAGCCAAGGAGCCCCAAGACTGCTGGCGACCCCAATCGCAGCTTGGGCGCGGTCTGCGGCAGGGTCCCCCCAGAGCCTCTGGGAGGAGCCAGCCCCCCCACACCTCCGTCTCAGACGTCTGGCCTTCAGAGCAGGGACACTGTTGAAGTCGCCCAGTTTATGGCTCTTTGTTAACACAGCCCCCAGGAAACTGACCTGGGCCTCAGTCTCCAGCTGCCAGCCGGGGTCAAGGGGAGGAAGCTGCCCAGTGGAAGCCGCCCAGATGCACCGGGTGACTGAGTTCTGCCCCCAGCGCAGGCAGGTGGGGTGGGGAGGCCTGCCTCAATGCTTTAGACGTGGGGCACAGCTGTCTGTCCAAGCAGGATCCTCACCCCGCACCCAGGGGGTGGCATATCAGCCAGCGTTCGTGTCTGCGCCAGAGAGCCAACAGTTTCCAGGGACAGACAGACATTGATTGAGCACCTGCTGTGTGCTTCACACACGTTTCAAACATGACCACAGACAAGCTTCTATTTGTCCTTCAAAGCCCAGTTCAGGGGTCACCTCCCCCTTGAACGCTTCCCTTTAGCAACGTCCAAAGAGAAGGGGAAGATCCAGATCAACACCCTGTGTGACCTGGGTTCCTTAGCATCCTCTTAATTTCCACTGTGGGGCCCTAAACAGAAGGGATGGAGCTGTGAGCACCTGAGAATCTGCGCCCTAGCACTCAACACTGGCTCTAACGCACAGTAGGTTCTTCATAAATATTTGTTAAGTGAATCAACAAACCAAAGTTTGTTCTAGTGGATTTGGTCCAGTGGAACTGAGCTGAGTCTCTGGGTTTGCTCTTAAGGAGACAAACAAGACCTCATTTTGCTAAATACGAGGAGAACGTGGGCTGTTGGTGCCCTGCCGTGGGTGCCAGTTGGACACCAGAGTCGAAGGGGAAATCTAGGAGGTCCTCGTGGAGGAGGGGACATCTGAGAACAGTCTTTGAAGGACAAATTGGTTCAGCCTGGGGTTGAGGAAAAGAAGGACTCTGGAAGCAAGTGAGGTGGTGGGGTACAAGACTGTTTGGGAGGCGAGAGGGGCCTCCCAGAGCCCCCATCACAGTCCCTGCCTCCCACAGGCCCCATCCTCACTGCCCTGGATGGTTAATGGGCCACTGCTCCCATGTGCACCTAATGGGGGGCCTCTGGGGAACAGAAGGTGTGAGTGTGGGCGGTGGGGACCCTCTAGGCCCCCCATCGGCACCCTGGATGTGGCTGCTCCCCAGGATGCACTGGGCTGCCCCGGCTTTCCAGTGGATGTCCCCAAACTCCCCCGTGACCTTGGGCGACCCTGTGCCCTGCTCTGGGCCTCAGCTCCCCATCTGTTCAATAAGGGGTCACACCTATGCCCTGGGGACGCCCCTCCAGTTCAAGCCCACAATGGATGGTTTGCCCTTCACCGTGCTCCGCGGCCCTCCGTCACGCTGACCCTGACGCTGGCGTGGCCAGTGCCTCCGTCCAGGGTCCCCGCCAGGAAACAAGGGACCCGGCGGGGCGGGGCGGGGCGGGGCGGGGCGGGCGGGGGCGGCAGCCTTGCTCAGTGCGCATTTATGCCCCACCGCAGGTTGTTTGTTTTCATAACCAATTCAATATTTAAGACGCGGCCAGCCGCCGAGGAGCTCTCGGGCTCCCCCTTCCTTTGTCTCCACCGCTCCCCTCCGCCCCCCGCACCTCCTCTGACAAACCCTGTGATTCTGATGGAAAATTCATTAGTCTCTCCCTCCCCTTCCCGCGTTCCCAGGCAGCTCCGCGCCTGATGTATCTGCCTCTCCATCCTGATTATCTGGAGACGCCAATTTCAAAGAGACATCTTAATAGTGATGTCAACGAATTAATTAGATGTGTTAATGAGCTAAAAGCAACCCAAATTAAATTAATGCGGCAATAAGCACAGACAGCAAAATTAGCTCCGATTTCTCTGAATGACTCTGAACTGTACACAACGCCTCATCTCGCTAGAACATCACCATCCCCCAAAGCTAATCAAGAACCGGGCGCAATTAACTGCTTAATTACAAACAGGCACGCACACACACGCGTGCGCGCACACACGTGAACACGCCTTCAAGAAATTCGGCCGGCGGGGACAGTCCAGCCTGGGCCAGCGTGGGGGGGTTGGGGTCATGAATGCCCCCCAAAATAGCACCCACCACCTGCACACGGCCATCCACCACCGGGCCCTGATCTGAACCCCACAGAGAGCGGGCAGAGGGGCCTGGCCGCGAGGCTCCGGCGTTCCGTTGCGGGATGTGCGTGCTGTGGACCACGTCAGGTGGCTGGACCGGGCCGGGGGTTGGAGGGGCAGCTGGAGTGCTCCTCCAGGGCCCCTGGGCCTCTACCTGGGGGCACAGGATGGCCAAGGGGGAGGGCCACGGGAAGAGGGAGCAGGGAGGAAGGAGAGCAGGGGGAGGGAGGAGCCCAGTGCTGACTTGTTTATTGCTTGCATCAGAATCTGAGTTGCAACTAAAAAGCTAATTGTCCATCCGGCTGATTTCCCACCGGGCAGGGAGAGCTGCTAATAGCTTCGCAAGCGGCTCAGGTATCTGATTAGCTGTAATTGCAGCTAGAGACAGGAGAGGGGTAAGGACAGAAGTGGAGAGGCAGGGGGAGACCCGGGGCCAGATGGATGGCGGGGTCCCAGGCGTGGAGGGCACCAGGCAGGTGCAGGGGAGGAGGGACCAGTGACCAGAGGAGGTGAGGAAGGAAACAGAGGTGATATGGCGGCGGGGGGGTGGGGGGCGGCTCCCCCAGCAGCCTCTCCGAGGACCAGACCCCCATGTATGGATCCGGGATCCATGATCCAGGAGTGGCAGGATCCCCAGCCTGGATCCTAAGGACATGTCATCCCAAGGGAGGCCTGCCAGGGTGCCCGCATCTGTAACAGGGGGCCTAGCCGGGCCCTGCGTGATGGCTGGGCCATGACCCAGAGCCCCAGGGCAAGGAGCAGGCCCAGAGCTGTACACAGTCGGGGCCAGCAGGCAGTGGGCCTGGACCCCCACCCGGCTCCCACCCTCCCACCTTTGAGAGCGATGAGTTTAGTCTCCTAAGTCAAAGATGCTTTTTGTTCATTTCAGATCAGGGTGATTGATTCGGGGAGAGAAGTAAGGAGCTGATCAATCTGGCCCCTCCAGGCCAGCCCCCCGGGGTGCCCAGCCCCCATGGAGAATGGCTCTTCCCAGAGCAGGGCATGGGGTGGTGGTCCCTGGGAGAAACCACAGATGGGGGTTGGGGGCAGGGGGCACAGGCCTCCTCTCCCTCTATGTCCTTCCCTCTTCATTCACCCACTGGTCTGTTTTTCAACTGATTAATTCATTTAAACTATATCCATTTCCATCCTTGCTCCACACTGGGAACAAGGCAGCACAGCCTCATTAACCCGTGGCTCTAAGCTGCGCCCCTCGTGGTGGGCACCAAGCCCCCAGGACCCCCGATGGCCATCCCTGGCCTTGCAGAGCTCCTGGGCGCTGGGTCGGGAAGGAGAAGTCACAGCCCCATGGCAAGTACACTAATGGTGTAGAGCACAGGGCGCTGGGGCCCCAGAGCACCCCACTGGGGCACAGGAGAGTCCCCGGGCAGTGGCTTTGGGGGGTGGGGGAGGGCAGCTGGGGGCACGTTCCCTGGCCGGAAACCTAGGGGCTGCTGCTTAAGGAGACATCAGGGACTGGGGGACCCTAAAGAGCTTGGCTTCCACATGCCTGTGAGCACATGCAACCACATAATCCTGCAGGGGGGTGGTGGGCTGTTGATCAGACCCTCGGCCGGAAGTTATGGGGAACCCGCCCCCAACTCTACTCCCGAATGCCAGTCAGTCCTCAACCCCCTGGGCCTGCAATTTCAAACACAGAGAACGAGAATCACAAGCATGCTTTTAAGGAAGGAAAAGGCTCAGGGTCTTCAGGGCCACCCAAGCCACAGGCCCACAGATGTGGCACCATGAAGTTCTCAGGAGGGCAGGCAGGGTCGTGCCCACCCCAGGTCCCAATTCCCAGGCTGGGTGCCTGCTTCACGTTACAAGTGGGGAGAGTGAGGCTGAGGGTCGTTGGTCAGGGTCACGTAGGTGCTCTGCTTGCTCTCCTCAGTGCCCAGCCATCACCTTTGGATGTTGTTACAGGAGTTTTACCTCCCAGCAGGAGAAAAGGATTGTTTTGCTCAGGCAAGTGCTCCAATGAGTTTTCCAGTCCCTGAGCAGGGGTGAGTCCCAGAGGCCCGCTGGGGGCAGGGACAACAGGGTGGGAAGGGCGTCCTTGACCCGCTCTCCCCTCGGTGGCCCCCCTCGGTCTCCATCCTCTGACTCAGGGCAGGGTGGGCGCGGGGGCTGGGGGCTTCTGTGCGCACCCGTGTGCTCACAGACAGGTGCGTGTGCACGGCACGGCCGGGGGAGCAGGCTGGTGTCGTGTCAGGCACACACCTGGAGGCTGCCCAGGCCCCACAGCCCACACCAATTAGGAGCTCACTTTACATTATTTTAATTTGTCTCTGGGGCCCTGGAAGCAAAGTCATGCGATTATTATTATTTTTTTTTTGGCTGGAAACTCCAGCAGCCATTATATAAATTACATATAATTGAATCCATCAGAGGCAGTTTCTCTTAAACAATCATGTTTTCCCTTTCCCAACAACTGGGCCACCCAGTCCTCAGAACTTGCCTCAGGGCCCCTGGGAGGAGGAGGAGGGTCCCCCCCACCCCGTACCACCCAGGCCACCTCACCTGAGGGGGGTGGGGGCCTTGGAATCCATCCCTCATGGGGTCCACCTGCTGCTGCACCACTGGCTTGCTCTGTGACCCGGTACAGGTGGCCTAACCTCTCTGAGCCTCCATAGTCTCACTGTCAACCTGCTGGTGTGAGGTTTAGAGAACAAGGCCTGGAAGGTTCTCAGCGCGCTGCCCACGCAGAGTTTTGTGCTCAGAGAACTCGGGTGTCCAGACACCCTGGAGTGTCCTCTGGGCCCAAAGCACGGGCACCTAGTAGGTGGGGGGTTGGCTTTAATCAGGTACAGAAAGACACATGGACACAGAAAGGAGTGTCATGAAGGAAGAGTCTGTGTTATCCTCACAGTCCCCTGGAAACAGCAGGCCACACACACACAGGGCAGGAGGTGGGGGTGGGGAACGTGGGACAGGGTGGGCAGGCCTAGGACTGGCTAGTGTGAGTGATCTCAGCGGGCTGTGGGGCACGGGGGCCATCCCTGGTGTCTGGGGTGATTAGAGCAGGCAGATAGGGCCCGGGAGGTGAGGGCTCCACAGAGGAGGGCTGCGTGGGCTGGTTTGCATTTGGAAAGTGTGCTCTCGTCTCTGGGACTCTGCTAATCAGGGGGGCAGTCCCTCCAGGGTCAGCAAGGCCCAGGTGTCAGAACACCAAACATGCAGGCGATAAGAAAGCGCAGTTAATACAAAGGGAATCAAACGGATGCCAGCAACCCATGGGATGGCCGCATCCTGCTGGGGGTGCTCAGGCCTCTCCCCCCAGCTTCGTGGACAGCACTATCGGAGCCTGAGCGGAGGACATTGAGGCCCAGTGATGGAGGCAACTTGCTTGAGGTCACCCAGGGAATGTGCTGGGCCAGGGTGACCTCACATGGGGTAGACGCCAGGCTCCTGGTCTGTGTCAGGGTCCAGGGCAGCCCCATCTGTGGTGCACTGGCGCCTAGCAGGTACCCGGTAAGCACTCACTCTCTGGGTGAGCTTGGACAAGACCCAGCCCCTCCCCAGGCCTCCGTTCCCCCGTCCGTCCCTTGAGGGAAGCAGTGGTCAGGCCAGGGGCTCAGGCTGGAAGACGGCACACACCATCTGCCCTGGCACCCTTGCTCTGGGAACATACCCCATCCATACTCTCATGCATGGGAGCCGGTGGGTGGGGGCCCAAGCTGCTCCCCGCACCCCACGTAAGGCACCAAACACCCGACAACAAACCACACGAGGGCGGGTGGACGACACCGTGGTCACGCCCTCCATCGGCACACCTGGTGGCCAGCAAAAGGGACCATGCAGCTCTGCAGGGAAGGGGACATGGCTTAGACCAAAAGGACGCAGGATGCCGCATGACACGCCGTCACTGTGGGGAAGGCGGGAGGCTTCCTCGAGTCCTTGTACAACCGTAGAGCGCTTCTGGACACACGGGACACCGAAAACAACAGCCGAGGGACTGGCGGTCTGGGGTCTAAGGTGGACAGGAAGCATTTGCAACTCATCCCTTTGTACTGCCTGTGATCGTTTTTACGCCAGCTACCTGTATTACTTAAGCTTTAAGCACTTCTGGGTATATATTCAAGAAAACTAAAAATGTACATCCATGCAAAAATTCGTACACGAGTGTTCATGGCAGCATGACTCACCATAGCCGAAAACGTGGAACCCACCCAGATGTCCACCGACTGACGGATGGATACACATGGTGTGGTCTGTCCACACGAGGGGAACCACTCAGCCATAAAAGGAATGAAGCCCTGACACCCACCCCAACGTGGGTGACCCTTGAAGACCTTCTGCCCAGAGACAGAAGCCAGTCACGGGGGACACACCTCATACCACGAGTCCTTTACGGGAGATGTACCGCACGGAGAAACTGCGGGCACAGGGTGGTGGCCTGGGAGCAAACGGGGGGTGGCTGCTAATAGGCTTGGGGTTTCTTCTGGGGTGATGAAAGTGCTCTCAAATCAGACAGTGGGGGTGGTTGTGCAGCTCTGTGACCACACTAAAAACACGCAGGTGCGCTTTAGACGCGAGAACGGGACGCTGTGGTGCCTGGATGTCCGGGGTCTGCAGTGACAAAGCACCACAAACCAGGGGATGTGGAAAAGCAGGAATGTATGGTCTCACGGCCCTGGGGGCCCCAAGTCTGAGATCCAGGTGGCAGCAGGGCGTGCTCCCTCCGAACGCTGTAGGGGAGGAGCCCTGTGGAATCGTTCCCAGGGCCGCGACAATGCTGGGCGATGCTTGGCTGTGGCCACATCCCTCCTCCCTCCGCCGTCTGCACGTGGCCTTCTCTTCTTACAAGGACACCGGTCATGCCAATGACCTCGTCTTAGTCTGATTACCTCCGCGCAGACCCTTTTCCAAGAAGGCCACGTTCACAGAGGTTAGCACCTCGGCGTCTCTCTTTGGAGGCACAGTTCAACCCATAGCTTATGTGACTTTTATCCCAATAAAGCCGTTATTTTTCTCAAAAGTTGTAAGCTATAAAATACAAAGAGAGAGAGAAGGAACACAGGCTGGCCATGGTAGGGAGCGGGAGCCTGACCGGCTCTGGGCGGCACTCACCGGGTGCTCCTGAAAACGGCAGCGGTAACAAGGACACCCCTGGCCTGCGTGCCCCCCCGCCCCCGCCCTCCCAGGGGTCCCCACTCCTGGCCTGGCCCCCAGCCCCTTCCCCCTCCCCACCACAGGCCTGTCACATGCCCACATCCCCAACTTGTGAAGTAACAACCTGTCACACGCACAACCTCTTTGCACCCAAAACGTTCTCTGATCTGTGTAAGCGGCTGGATGCTGTGCGGCTTGATATTAATATCTTTTGTTTGTGTGTCAGGGTTCTGCAGAATCTAATTAAGGCGTGTTCTCGGCGTATCCGGGGTGTTCAAACAACTCCGCGGAGCAGACGATGCAAGCTGTTGACCTGCACAGATAAACTGTGCTTATGGAGGATCCGGGGGCTGTGGGCGGGGGCTGCTCGGCTGTTCTTTTCTGCCGGGGCGCCGGGCCTTGCCGCCTGCCGCTCGCCCCTGTGTGCGGGCGCCCTGGCATCTTCTTTGGGGGTGCTGACCACAGCCGTTTTCTCTTATGTATTTCTGTGTATACACACATGTGCACATGCGTGCACCGCACACGCAAGCTAGGCCCCCCAGGGCGAGTGACCTGTCTCAGGACTGTTGTGTCTCCCGTGAATGTTCCGTGCACAGATGAGGGAGCTGAGGTCTTGGTGCTCCCTGAGGGCGCGTACCTTAAGGTGGGACCTCAGGGCTGCCTTCTAGTAGCCATCAGGTACCAGAGAAACCCACTTTGGGAGGGCGGGACCTGGGCTCGGGCGGTCAGGTGACACACAGGCCTGCCCTGCAGTCTCCAGGGCTGGCCCAGGTGAAACTCTCATCCCCCCTGGACAGATGGGAAAACGAGTCCAGAGAGGTCAGGGCCTTGTCCAAGACACACAGTGGACTGGCGGCAGTGCGGGGCCTTCCTGACCCTGCAGGCCACAGCTGGGCTCCCTTTTAAGGAATTCACTTAAGCTCAGACAGGACCAGGAGGCCAAGGCCGGGCATAAGTGTCCTTCAGTCCGAGGGCAGCTTTGGGACCCCCCGGATCTGGGGTCCTGGCCCCATCTGCCAGTGACCTTGGCAAGGTCTGCCCTTCTGCACCCTCAGTTACCCCCCTGGGAGATAACAGGGCCTAGCAGGCAGGCTGGTGAGAACCTTAGGGTAGTGAGATCTGCCCATCAGCTCCTGCCCTGTGCTCCGAGCTGCCACCATCACTGCGCTGCGGGTGGCTGGGCTCTGTGAGGTGCACACGGGACAATGCTCACTCCAGCCTCCATCCCAGCTCAGGGCCTGCCTGCCCCCGAGTGTGGCCAATTACAGCTGCTCGCTCAGGTTGGAGGGATGTGCTCTGGGCTTCGCTCTGCCCATCTGCAAGTTGGGGAGAGGACTTGCCCCTGGCCTTGATGTCCCCCAGACTCTGAGTGCCCTGAATAGAGAAAACTGGAGGCCAGGTCTGCTGAGGGACAGGTAGGGGAAGGCTCCAGGCCCTGGGGCGGCAGGGTGGAGCAGGCTTGCGGAGGGGGCAGGAGGCTTGCAGACAGCCTGCACCAGCAGTTCCGGGTGGAGCACGGGTTTGGGTAAGGGAAGCAGCGTGACCGGTGGGCAGCGAAGTTCTACCCCGTGTGTGCATGTGTGTAATGGATGCGCAGGCACGCGGCTTACGTGTGCCTGCAACCCGGTGCACCTGCACAGGGCACATCGTGTTCAGGACCTGCCCCGCGCCGCTTAGGAAACGCCGCAGCGCCACCTGCCGACCGCGCTCCGGGCCACAAGGAGGGCGGGAGGCTGGACGCGAGGCCCCGCCCCTCCGCCGGGCCCCGCCCCGAGGCTCCGCCAGGGCCGCCCATCTGCCCCAGGCCCCGCCCCTCCACCCGGCCTGCCCGTTTAGCCCAGGCCCCGCCCCATAGACCCCGCCCCTCCGCCAGGCCCGCCCGTCTGCCCGCGGCCCCGCCCCTCCCGTCCGAGGCCCGCCCATCTGCCCGCGGCCCCGCCCCGTCCCGTCCCCTTGGGGCGCAGCCCGGGAGGCAGGCCCCGGGAGCCCTGACCCTATGGTTCCCCCAAGAGGCAGGCAGCCGGGTCTTGGCTTTAGGGTCCAGCCCGAAGTGGGCACAGACGCACCCCGGGAGTTCCATCAGCGCGCTCACCGCGTCCCATCATCTTACAGATGAGACGAGGAGGAGTGGGCTTTGAGCCCCCGGCCGGGCGCGCAGCGTGCGCTCCACAGGACCCGTACACCGAGATGGGTTTGTTACCCGGTAATTAAGCTGTTCACAGCCGTGAACGGGTGCGACCCTCACACGGCTTGGCAGTAGGCGCGTTGACACCCGTTTCACAAGCGAGGCGCACAGGTGAACCTGTACCTGGAGGTGTCCGGGCAGGACGCACCTCGGCCGCGGGCGCGCCAGCACCCCACACGAGCAGGACTTGGGGGCAGAGGCCGGGACTGTCAGGACGTCGGAGACTGGGGAGTCAGGAGCAGGGCGGGCTCAGGGCCACGTCCTGGGCCGGACTGGGAGGCAGGGCCCCTGGTTGCAGCTGCTCTTCCCTGAGTGGCCTCAGTCTCCCCGACCGTGCAGTGGGGGGGAGGGGGGCTGGTGTCCTTTCTCAGGGTCTGCCCCCTCCCCCTGCAAACAGCGCTATTCCAGGAATCCAGCAGGGACTGGGCTGGTGCAGAGATTCGGGGTTCCCCCTCTCTCTCCCCCTCCAGCCCCCCACAGCCCCTCCCTGCGCCTGTGGCGGTCCCTGATGGGGAATCTGAGGGCCTCTGTCCGCCACAGCTCCAGCCCCCACCCCGAGGGGAGGCATCTCCGGGGATGAGGGGCTGCCAGGGGCAGACGGTCCCAGCCTGGGTGCCGCAGAGCCTGCTGCCGTGGAGAGCCTCTGCCAAGCACGTGGCAGGCCCTGCACTCGGTGGCACCTGGGGGTGGGGGAGGCTGTGCAGAGGGAGACCCTGAGGCGGGCAGGGGAGGACAGTAGCCGGCCTGGCTCAGCAGTGCCCCTGAGAAGCATGACCTTGGGCAAGTCCCTCTGCCCGGCCTCCTCCCACAGCCCCCAGGCCTCTGCTGTCCCAACTCTCCCATCCACCCCCATGTCACTAGGGGCCCAGTCACACACAGCTCCGTGCACACCCTAGCTGGGACGCTGCCTTGGGCAAGTCACTTCGCTTCTCTGAGCCTTAACGTCCTCATGGGGAGAGTGGGCTGAACTCCTGGGCTGGTTCTGGCCCCACACCGGGGCCAGAACCAGAGCCTGGAGCAGAAGAGGGCAGGTCTGCAGCCCCTGGCCGGACCGCAGAAGATCTCAGGAGGCCTTCCTGTGTTCTGTACAGCATCGGGCTCAATGTTACTGCTGGCCACTGCATCCAACTGGCCTGCCAGCCAGGCTCAAGCGCCTTCATCAGCCCCATTTTACAGGTGGGAACATGGAGGCTCAGAAAGGCCATGTGATTTTCCCAATGAGGTGAGGGGAACAAGTTTCCAACCCACGAGTCAGCTGTAAGCAGAGCCTACCATGGGCCGCTCTACCCCAGCCTCAGTCCCAGCGGTCCCCCAGCCTCCGTCTGGCCTGGCCTGGACTCTGGGACCCTGGGAGGAAGGAGGTCCAGATACTTCACAGATGCTGGGAATTGGCTTCTCCTCCCAGAGAGGCACAGCCGGGCCTTCAAGATCTGTTTTACAGACAGGCAGCCCAAGGCTGGGGCACAGGGGCCGGAAGCCAAGAGTGCGTTTGTCTCCAAAGACCAGCGGGCTGGTCACGCTGTGGCCCCGTTGCCCACAGCCACGCCCTCACAAGGATACACATGCGTGCCCCTCCGGGGTCCCGGCAAATAGCAAGAGTGGGGGTCAGGGACCTGCTTTCCGCCGGTTGGGTGGGGAGGAGTGTCAGAGCCCCCACAGTCTGATCCCGGCCCCGCTCGGGACAAAAGGCCTGAGACCAAGATGGTTCAGACCCAACAGTGATGTCTCTCCAGGCTGTAAGCACTTGTCGGTTCCCTCCCAGCCCATGTGCGCACACACGCACACAGGTGTGCCCGCTTTGGTAGATCAGGCGCTGGGCAGCCCGTACAACCTACCAACATCCATTGCAGTTGTTGGATGCGTGGTGGGGGGGTGGAAGGAGAGGGAGGGACCAATGGACGGCGGGTCTTGGGGGGCCGGTTAGAGGAACGAAGGGAAGAAATGCACGGCTAACACCCCCACGGCTGGGTAGTGGAGGTGGGTTCCTCTAAGTCCTGCCACACTTAACGGGGAAGAAACCGAGCAGGAGGCGGGAGGCACGGGCGGCCCGCAGGGCTCTCAGCCGCGCTCGGGACCTGTCCTCACAGGAGCACCTGCCTGTTGTAGGCAGCACAGGTGGTGTCAGCCCAGCCTCACAGACCCTCCGAGACCCCCGGACGGGCACCTGGCCCTGCACGTCCTGCAGTCTGGTCCAGGGCCGCACGCCTCCTCCCTGGGCCTGCATGCCAGGCCCCCGTGGCCTGGGGACACCCCCACCCCGTTCCACCAGCTCTCCCGAGACCCCTCACCACCTGGGCCGGACACAAGGTGCTCAGAAGCAAGGCGTGCCGGGATGAGCCCAGCAATCCCCCCACCAGGGCTCTTCAAGCGCACCGTTACACGGAAGTTTGTAATTAAACACTTGAGCACCATCAGACTTCCCAGCACGCTGCCTGATGAATTAATCAGGAGGACGCCAGACCCCCAGGTTTGCGTCCTCTCTGCTGAGTGTGGAGTGGTGGCCCTGAGCCTCCCTGTGGGGGGAGATGTTGTGGGGGGCAGGGTGTGACAGGAGCAGACCCAGCTCTCACCCCGTGGCCCTCTGCAGGTCCCCCTCCAGCTCTGTCAGCAGCCCCCCAGCCACCCAAACACGTGGAACAGAAACGGGGGTCTTCCTGGCCCACTCCTCTCCACCCCCACCTCCACGTGTTCCACATGTGAACCCCCCCAACCGTGCGCTCTTTGTCCTCGGCACCCCAGCCCCTCTCCCACTGCCCTCCTGCCCCCGAGGCCTGCCCCCGCCCTGAAGTGCCCAGATTCAGCCACCCCCGCCCACCCGTGGTCTCCTGCTGCACCTCCCCAGGCAGCTAGGCTCATCCTCTCAAAACCCAGATGTGATGATGGGGCTCTTCCTCCCAAAACCCAGAGCCATGAGGAAAACCCCAGATAAACCCAGATCGAGGGGCATTCTGCAAAACACCCAACTGGTACGCCTCAAAACTGCCGACGTCATCAAAGTGAGGAAAGTCAGGAAACGGGAGCCCAAGGAGCCATGACGCCATGTCACGGGGGATCCTGGACGGGGTCCTCAAGCAGAAAAGGGGGTGAGGGAAACAGGAAATCTGAGTAATGCACAGGCTGTACTTCTGGGCATGCACCTGCTGGTCACCCAGAGGTGACCCGCGGACCACAGGGTGGGGGGACGCCACGGGTTGCGCGGGTAACCTCCATGCTGTCTCCGCAACTTTTCCGTAAACCTACACTATCCTAAAATAAAAAGTTTATTTTAAAAAGAGAGAGAGCATACTCTGGTTTCTCTTCAGATCGCATAAATCTTTCGCCTTTTACTAAAAAGAGAGAGAGCACATACAAGAGATCTGCTTGAAATACGGAGAAACGTTGACATCTGTTTCATCGTGGTGGCAGGTTAATGGGGATCTGCTATATTGTTTTCTGCACTCCTCTGTGTGTAGGAAACATTTCATAACTAAACACATAAGAAAAAACAAACCCAGATCTAGCGCATCACCCTGGCCTGACGCCCTCCCTCCCAGTTCTCCATGGAGCCCTTAGCGTCAAGTCCCAAACCCTTAACCCAGCCCACGAGGTGGACGGGGACCCTCCCGCCCGCACGCTGCCTCCGGCACCACTCAGGGCTGGCGCCTTCCAGTCGCCCTGCTCTGGCCCCTGGACCAGATCCCAGCCTGCAGCTCTAGTGGGTCCGGCGCTGGGAGGGAGGGTGCCGGGTCCTGCCCCCATGGGGTCACCTCACCAGAGGTCACTGCACCATCCCCGCTCGGCTGACTGCTCCCGGGTGGGACCCACAGTCAGGGCTCTCTCCCGCACCGGCAGGGAAACCGAGGCCGAGAACGGAAGGACCCTCTCCCAGGAGTTCGGGGACAGCTCAACCAACATTTGCTCCGCTTGTCTTGTAAAACTCACATTTCACAGAAACACCCACATGTGTGAACATGTGTGTGTGCACGTGCACACGGGTGTAATCACGAGTGTGCACACGCCAGGGCTGGGGGTCTGTGGTGGGCTGCTGGCCAGGTCTGCGTTACTTACAGCACACACGTGTGATGTGCTGGGAGCCACAGCCTGACGCACGGTGGGGCACGTATGGGTCACACTCCCCGCCGGGCAGCACGAGGACGGGCAGAGTGCTCTATTCCCACGTGGACGCACACGCGTGTGCGAGGGCAGGCTGGCCGCGGCGGGCGTGCCGCACTGGAGACGGCGCGCGGACTGCAGGCGTGGCTGGTGCGCAGTGTGTGACATGCGCTGGGTCTACGTTTCCAATGTGATCAATACATAGCATCGGGGACGCCATAGTAATCAATCGATCGAGGGACCAGTCAGTTGACTCATTCAGCAAAATGATGTTGAGCCCTGCTATGTGCCAGGCCCTGGGGATACAGCGGTGAAGGGATCCAGTCCCGCCATCATGAGACTTTCATTCTGTGTGTTTGGGGGGGGGCTCTCACAATAAACAAGCAAACGTGCGATGTCCTGACTGGAGGTGGCCCTGTACACATAGGAAGGCAGGAGGGAGAGGGGATGGGAAGTCCCGTGGGGAGTACGGGAGGCCTCAAGGTGCTGAGGGAGCCAAGCAAGTACTCCAGGAAAGCAACATTCCAGGCAAGGAATAGCAGGTGCAAAGGCCCTGGGGCATGGGCACGTCTGCCCTGTTTGAAAACAGCAGAGAGGCTGGCATTGCTGGAGCAAAGCGAGGGGCACCAGGAGACTGGTGAGGGGGGCTACTAACCCCACGGCCTCCTGGATGACAAGCCCTCCAACGAGACAGCTGCAGTCCTAGGCCACAAAAGGCCAGGCTGCTGGAGTCTGATGGCTGACCGGGCGGGTAGGTCCTAGGTATCCTGAGTGCCAGGTTCAGAGGTCCTTCGGGCTTGGTGAATGTCCTCCCCCTCCCTGTCACCACAGGACCGGCAGGGAAATGGTGCGTGGGCAAGGGGTAGGGCAGGAGGGGCAGCCAATTGTCTTCAGAGTCTATGCAGCTCAACTCCCATTGTACCAAAGGGAAACTGAGGCCCAGAGAGCATAAGTATCCCCCAGATCTTCCAGAACCTCAGGACAAGCTGTTGGGACTACCTGTTGGGTCCCCTGCCTCCCTGGCCAGGTGTGGACAGGTGGGTAGGCGGGTGCAGGGCTCACCTTGTGGGCAGGTGCCCCCGGGCACAGAAGTGTATTTTGATGAGAAAACTTGGCCAAAGCACCAGTTGGAGCTGAAGGCCCTGTGAGGCCCGCTGGGCTTCCAGAAAAGGAAACCGGGGCCCAAAGAGGGCCTGCCCCTCCCCTAAGATGCTATAGTGCACCTGGGCCAGACTGGGTCCTCCACCTTCCCACACTGTCCCCCCAGTCTCGTGACAAAAAGAAATCTGGGCCGGGGGCTGCATCCCACCCTGGACTCACCCCACCCCAACCCCCGAGGAACAATTTACCTTTCAGAGCTGGTCCAAGATATTAATTAAGATAAATCTACCTCAATTTTGAGATTCTCTTATCATGTAATTTATCAAAATTATGTTAATTATTTCTGTAGGGCAGCAAAATTATTACCTCTTTTGTGTCTGATTTGTATTAATATTCATAATTTAATAATTCAGCATCCTGGCCATCTGGTCCGGGAGCAGGCTCCCTTCCCTCCTCCTGTCCCAGCCGGAGCGTCCCCACCACGCCGTCCGGTGTCCCCAGGGCCCGGCCCCCCGCCCATCCCCTGGCCTTCCCGCCGTCCAACCCGGCGGACGCGGCCCCTGCCCCGGGCCTGCCCGCCCCGGTGGCCCCACGCCACCCGCGGCGCCCAGAGGTTCGAGCACAGGTACGCGCAGGCCATCGCCACCCCCGCTTGGCAGGTGAGCCAAGCTGAATTGACATTTTCCACACTTTGTGAGTTTTACACTGTAATTTGACATAATTAATGCCTACATTACTGCTGATAATTTAGCTAGTTAATTAAACTCGGAGGAGATAATTAAGGAAAGGCTACTGCTTGGATTGCTAATTGTTTTTGTCATTATTTCAGGGGGCCGACAGCTGCCGGCTGAGTCATCCTGTTTTGTCAGCTGATGGGTCATGTGACACGGGGGTCCCCTGGGGTCCCCCACTTCCAGGGAGGGAGGCGTGCAGCCGGCTACCTGGCTGCTGTCTGGAGCCCCGCCAAGAGCCAGGCGCTACTGGCTGGCCCAGCCCCACACGCCCTCCTCCCCCTCCTCCTTCCTCTCTTCTCCTCTCCCTCCTCTTCCTCCCTCTCCTTCCTCCTCCTCCCCCTCCTCCTCCTCCCCATCCTCCTCCTCCCCCCCCTCTACTCCTCCCCTCCTCTACTCCTCCCCCTCCTCTACTCCTCCCCTCCTCTACTCCTCCCCCTCCCTTTCCCTCCTCCCCCTCCTCTCCTCTCCTCTCCTCCTCTCCCTCCTCCTCCCCTCCTCTCCTCTCCCTCCCTCCCCCTCTTCCCCCTCCTCCTCCCCCTCTTCTCCTCTCCCTCCCTCCTCCTCCTCCCCCTTCTCCCCCTCCTCCTCCCTCTTCTTTCCTCCCCCTCCTCCCCCCTCTCCTCTCTCTCCTTCTCCTTTCTCCTCCCCCTCCTCCCCTTCCTTCATCCCCTCCTCCCTCTTCCCTCTCCAACCCTTCAACAGAGCCCCTGCCTGAGCGTTCTGGCCCAGGGTCACATGAAGGTCAGCCTAAACAAGCCACAGGAGGAGAGATTCCTCCCGGCCTCCACATCCAGGGGGTGAAGCGTCTCTGGCAAACCGCAGCCTTCTGCAGTGGTCAGACGGGAGGTGGGACTTCCTGGGTTGGCTAGATTATCCCTTGTCACAGACAAGGCCTGGGAGGGCAGGGAGAGGGTGGGGTGCGGCGCGGACCCTGCTTCTCCAGACCTCTGAGGTCTGAGGAACAGAAGCTGTGCTTGGAGAAGTTCTCTGCATTGTGCCCCCCTGGCCAGCCCTCCCCAGGCCGCGTGCTGCACACACACACCCCGCCGCCTGGTGGCAGGCAGACCTGAGCCTGGAGCCCCCACGCCTGCCCCTGCGACCAGCTGTCGGCCGTCACCCGTGGCACCTCCCGCACACTGCACAGCACCATGTCCCCAGCTTCCGCCCAGGGCCCTGCTTGTGGCCACACGACAGAGCCGATGCCGGCCCCGTGGGAGGGCTGGGGAGCGTCAGGACGGATGCCAAGCCCAGGGCCCACGCCATCCTGGACAGGCTGGGAGGCGGGGTGACAGGGTCAGCATCAGGTCCCCGCCTCCAAGGAACTCCCTGTCCCAGGTGGGACTTGGGACTCACGGCGCCACAGCAGCCAGCTTGAGACCATGAGGGGAGATATGGCTGCCTTGCCGAGGCTGGCAGGGCAGAAGCAGGGAAGGCGCCTGGGTCTCTGCTGATGGTCTGTTGATGTCAGTGAGCCGTGATTCAGCCAATCTAGAACATTCTTACGTGTAGGCCTCTTGTTCTGGCGGATAATAAGCCAGGTTGTTTGAGTTTCTTTGACCTGAATGTTCTGAAAGCCAAGCTGAGCATCCTAACGGTTGTGCATCCAATGATGCAGCCCTTTATCCTTACCTGCGGTGCCCCCAGCAAAAGGGGGCGGTGTCTTGCACATGCCATCTTGTAATCATATTACCATCTTCATGGGTGGTTTGCGGGGAGTCCTGAAAACTCAAGATTTTCTCCTGCTAAGCCTTCTACCTCCTTTTTCACCCCTGGCAAGAGCTTCCACTTCAATCACGAGATTGGCTTGCCCACCACGGCAAGGCTCCAGCTCGTGGAATGCTCCATCAGTCTGGCTTTGGACCAAAGTGGCCCCTTAGCAGATCCCAGAGTCCCTTCCTTGCAGCTTTCCCACTGGCCGCCTTCAACGAGACCCTCCCCTCCTCTCCTGTATGACACCGAGAGACACAAAAAGTAGTCCACTAAGCCTGGTATTCTGTTTTCCTACCATGTTCCCAACCTTCTGAGTTGTGGTCTGGGACCCTGGGCCTCTTGGGGTCAGCTGGGTCTCCTTTGATATGGGTGCCCCCCAATGATCTGCTTCCCAGCCCGAAGGGCAGGGTCCCACTGCCCAGTGCCCGGCCATGTTTCCATAACTTACCACACCCCCAGTCCTGGAACCAAATTCCATAACAGCTAGGACCCTTTCATCCACACATACCAGAAAACCTGAGAAAAACTTTAAGCACAAAAGGGGTTGTTACCCCTATGTAGTGGATTGAATGCTGCCCCCCAAAACATCGAGTCCACTCAGAACCTCAGAGCGCCCAGAACCCTGTATTTGGAAATAGGGTCTTTGCAGATGATCAAGTTGAGATAAGGTCATTAGGGGGGGTCCTAACCCAGTGTGCCTGGTGTCCTTCTGAAAAGGGGTCATTTGGACACAGACATGCATGCAGGGGGAAGGCTACATGCCCACCGGGGCAGAGAGGGGAGTGATGTGGCCACAAGCCCAGTATCACCCAAGATTGCCAGTGGCCACCAGAAGCCGGGAGAGAGGCTGAAACACTTGTCCTCACAGCCTCAGAAGCAACCAGGCTTGATGACACCTTGATTTCAGACTTCTAGCCTCTGGAACTGTGAGCAAATAAGTTTCTGTTATGTTGAGCCACTAAGTTTGTGGTACTTTGTTATGACAACCCGAGGAGACTCATATGCCTTAAGACAAGAAATCCAGAGATAAGGAGGTTTTAGGACTGGCTAATTCAGTGAGTCACTCACTGATGTCATCAAAGACCCAGGTGTCTTCATGTTTCTGTCCTGCCATCTTCAGCATGTCAGCCATATTCCCCCTCATGGTCACAAAGTGGCTGCTGCAGCACCATGCATCCCAGGCAGCCAGGATGGTCAGCAAAGAAGAGCGTATGCCTCCCTGGTGCCTCCTATATTAGGGATGTGGATGGCCATGATTGGCTTGTACTAAGGATGATTCATTCTCTGGGCTCAGGGAGGGGGGCACGTCTGAACAAAATAGGGAAAAGCAGCAGTGTCTGTGGGGATGCACGCCCAGGGCCCTGTGAGTAAGTGAGTGGCAGATGGGATTGCAACAAGAGGAGGCAGAAGGGAATGTGGTGGGGGGCGGGAGTGGGGCATGGGGTAGAAACAGGTCTGTGGGGTGGCCAGGCCGCTGATCCTCAGCCCTGCATGCTTCAGGTCCGGCCACCCTCGCCACGGGACAGCCCGGCTACTGGGCTCCCAGCAGCACCACCCACAGCTGCCCCGCATCACAAGGGTGTATCTTCAACTCACCCCTCCAGGGCTCAGCCCAGGTGGGCCCCACACCTGACAGAGCGGGCATTTGCCTCGGTGAGTGTGCTGATTATGCTATCCATTATGGGGTGCACTGTGCCCCCAAAAGTTGCCTCTGATTCCTAGCCCTGGTCCCCGTGAACGTGAGCTTACTCGGAAGCAGGGACTCTGCAGGTGTGATGGTTAAGGGGAGGTCACCCTGGAGCGGGGTGGTGTCCTCACAGAAGGGGGAGCGTGGACATGCACGCAGGGAGGAGGGCATGCGGCCACGGAGGCAGAAGTTGGGGTGACGCAGTCACCAGCCCAGCATCACCACCAGGAGCTGGACGAGGCAGGAGGGACCCTCCCCCGGAGCCCTCAGAGGGAGCGTGGCCCTGACCCCTGAGCTCAGGCTTCTGGCCCCGGGACGGGGAGATGATCAAGTGTGCTTGTTTGAAGTGCCCGGCCTGGCGCTCCGTTCCGGCCGCCCCAGGACACTGGGAACCCCCAAACCCACTCTCCCTGCCTCCTGGACACAGACGCCAGGGTCGGCCCCCAGCGCCTGACGCCTCCATCCACAGATGCAATCACCCCTTCCAGAAAGTTCTCCCTCGTAAATAAATGAGGTTAGAAATGGCCCGTATGGAAATATAATGTTGTTAAAACCACTGATTAAGTTTTACACAACTGTGTGAAAGCAAACGAAAAGGTTTTAGCTTTTTAATTTAAGAAAAGAGGAATATGATATAATTTCAATTTGAGATAAGATAAGATGTTCTCGATATTGCAGCTTCAGTTGGATTACATCCGAATGTACTTTGTAAAGTGTCAGGCCGGCCGCAGATTAAGGTGTGTGTGTGATATTCTTTATTAACAATGTAATGGGCCACGTTTGCTCTATCCGTCTTCATCAGCATTTCCGGCCCACCTGGGAGACCTCGTTAATGTGGACTCCAAACCCCCAGGCCCGGTGGGAGAGGCTGCGAGGAGACCCCCAGGTGGACCGGCGCGCAGGCGGGGGTCCCGGGAGGCAGGGGAGGGAGGTCCCAGCCTGCACGAGGCAGCATGCGGAGGGCAAGGTCTGTGGCACAGTTGGGAGGAGGAGGAGCCGAGACCCCTGTCCTCTGGCCACAGCCCTGCTGGTGGGTTAGGAGCCTACTGGGTCCCGGGGACATGACCTGAACTTGCGTCCACGGCCCAGTGTTCTGGGTACCTGGGGCTCCAGGACGCCCTGAAGCCCCCTTTGGGGTCTTGATGAGCCCCCGACCCAGCGGCGTGCATAGTCCTAGGCGGGAAGCAAGGCACCTGCCAGAGGAAGGGAGGCACCAGCTCCGGCAAGGCAGGCTGCTGGGTGAGCAGACCCGGCCCCCGGCCCCAGGACCTTGGCTGTGGCCACGATGAAGGGGCAGCTGGCTCTGGGGTTGGGGGGCCCAGGAGGGACACGCGTGGGTGGGAAGAACCCAGCTCAGACCCAGGACACTGCCCTTTCCTCCCGGGACCCCCAGAAACACGGGTGTGGAGACAAGTCCACACAGATTTCATTTGCGGGGTGACCGTGGCTCCCGCCTGGGCCCAGCCACACAGGGTCCCTGCGCCGCTGGGGAGTCTGATCTGCTGCCTGCATCCTCCCAGGTCAAGGCCAAGGGCAGCCAAACTCAGGCCCCGCCACTCCTGACGTATGACCCTGGGCACTCCTCTGTGACTCGGTTTCCCCTCTTGTCAAAGGGACAGAGTGCTGCCTAACACTCCCATTTCTGTGGAGAAACTAGGTGCTCCCCCATGGCCCCCTCTGCTAGCTCTGCCCAGGCCTGCCCCCTCTTCCTCCTGCCTCTGTCCCTGCTGTGTGACCCTGGGGAAGACCCTTCCCCCCTCTGGGCCTTGAGCCCCTTCTCTAGAATGGGAGGGGGTCGCAGGAGCTGAGGTGCCGTCCGTCCACGGGAAGAGCCAAGCCAGCCTCACCCGTCACAGCCTGACATCCCGCATCTGGGGGGGTCCAGCCAGGGCAGGGCCTGAGGGAGGGGGGTTGGGCCGCATCAGTGGAGGTTGCAGGGGTGAGCTGTGGCGGGGGCTGTGGGGGACGGGGTGCCCAGAGTGACCCGCGCTCCAGGACGTCCTGGGCCCCCAGAGCACGGTGCAGACCCTCACGTGGGCAGGGGGCTGAGACACCCCAGAGACCTTGAACCCCTGCCTGCGTCCCTCCGTGTCCCGGGGGCCAGGTCCAGGCCCCACCTAACTTGCTGTGTAGCTTCAGGGGGTCCCGCGGCCCCTCTGAACCCGTTTCCTTGTCTGAGAACCGCAGCTTCTCGGGGTCTCCGGCGCCCCGTCCCTGTCGGGTGGCCCTCTGCCTCCCCCTGGTGGTGAAGAGCCTACGCGGCTGCGGGCCTGCGGCCATGCCTGGGCGGACCTCGCGGGGCGCCCAGGTCTCTGCGGGACGGTGGGGCAGACCCGTCCAGGCCGCCCTCCACCACACAGGTCTCACCCTGGGGCCTCTGCTGAGAAGCGCCCATGGCGCCCAGCGCCCAGGAACGACGCCAAGCCTGCGTGGCCCACTGTCCGCTGACCGCTCTGGCGGCCAACCCCTCCACCACGGGGCCCTCCCGCCTCTCCAGTGGGGGGTCCTGCCGCGATGGGCGGGCCAGCAGGAGCCTCGAGTTCCTTGCCCCCCCGCCACTGCCGCTGGTCCAGACACACTCCCATGACCACACGCAGCCCCTCTGTCCGTCACCAGAGGCTCAGAGAGGGCGGGGCCTGAGCCGGGCAGCAGACGGGGGGGGACTGCAAACCCATCTCTGCACCAGGCAGCCGCCCTCCCTGTCCCACATCACACCCTGACCCCGGGCCCCGAGTCCCCGGCTGAGACCCCCCAGCACCCCGTAAACGCAGCAGGAGCTCTGTGGGGACCTCAACATACTCAGCCAGGGACCCCACCTGCCACCAGGCTGGGGGGCGTTGGTGATGTGCCGCTGGGGAGGGTCCACCAGGACCGCCACAATGGGCCCCCACAGTGGCTGGAAACAGCACAGAAACAAATGGGGGGACTGAAGCCCACAGGAGAAGTTCCTCTCCCGGGGCACCCGAGCGAGGGCAGTGCAGGGCAGGGACTCGGGGTGAGCTGCGGCGAGGCTGCTCCCCTTTGGCCTTGGCTGCCCCCACTGTGCCCTCTCTCCACCAGACGTGGGGAAGGGCGGCGAGCCCCACGCCCTGCTGGCACCAGGCCCGGGACTTGGAGTCCTTCTCCGTCCCAGGGCACAGCTCACCTCCGCCCCAAGGCCAAGGTCACAGATCTCAAGTTTGGAGATCCCCACTTGGGGCCAGCTCCTGAGGGCAGTTGGCACAGACCCGCTCTGTCCCCGGCTCCCAGCGTGCAGCCAGGCCAGGAAGCAGCTCCAATGCCCACCTCAGAGGGTCCGGGCCAGTCCAGAGAGGGTCAGAGCCTGTTCAAGGCCATGGGCACGTCTACACCGGTGCATAACTGGAAGCTGGCCAGGACCTCCAGGCCAGGCGCCAGGCCGCCTGGGAGCACGTGGTGAACAGGAGAGGGAGCCCAGGCCATCACGTGGTCACTTTCTTTATTGTGGTGGCTCAGACCCCATGGGGAGGGGTGCAGGTCCCCACCCCCATGTTCCCACTCCCACGGTGCCCACCCTGCCCGAGCCAAGGGCACAGGTCCTGCAGCCAGCCAGGCGGCTCACTCGGGGGTCCTGCTTTTGCTCCTCAGGGACCAGACCCTGGACAAGCTGAACTTGGACTTCTTCTTCTGGTCCCCGCTGCTTTTCTGGAGGTCTGGGTGGGGGATGGACACTGAGGACACTCGCCACCTCTCGGCCACTGTCCCTGCCACATATATCCCTGCCGCCCTCCTGTCGAAGCCCTCCCTGGGCCCCAGAGCCTGGAGGAAGCCGGGTCCCGAAAGCAGCCTTCCTGTCCTCGGGCTGCATCTGCCCTAGGGCCCCCGCCCCTCCCACCTCTGCCCCGGCCCCCCCATTACCCAGACTCTGGATCATGTTCTGTAGCATCTCGTCCTCCTCTTGCTCTCTGAAACAGGAGCCGGGCGGCAGTGAGCGGCCTGCCCGCGGGGACTCACAGCCGCGCCCCCAGCCCATCTGACACCGAGGCAGTGCCTGCCCTCTCTGGGCCCAGACACTTGTCGGTGGCACGGGGACACAAGGGCCCTGGGAGGACCTGGACCAGGGCTCTCTCAGCTCACTTAACCCGTTCAACAAACTTGGCCACAAACCCTGTGGCCTTGACGGGTCCCTCATTTACACACAGGGACAGGGACGCCTGGGATGGTCACAAAGCCGGCGGCCCAGTGCAGCTCCAGGAGACACAGGTGGCTGGGGGTATTTAAGGAAAAATAAAATCTGCCGTTCCGTTCCCCTGTTGCATGGGTCACAGTGAGCCACTTGCATCACGGAATGTTCTAGCAGCAGGTGCTGACCCCTGACGGGTCAGGGACACGGGGCTCGAGGGCTTTGTCCGGGACAACCTCTAAGGCAGGCTGCCTGGCTGGGTCTGCCCTTGGCCTCAGGGCCCCTGCAGAATGCACACGGGGGGGCGGGGGGTTCTCACTCCCCTGTGCTGACGGTGGGGACAGGCTCTGCGCACGAGGTGACCAGCCAAGGCCCGGCCTGGGGAGCCGGGGTTCTGGCACGCCCTCACCTGAGGCGGTCCTCCTCCAGGAAGTCCACGATGTGGCTCCGGTCCTCCACCGTACTGATATACTGCTGCAGCAGATCCTCCTCGCGCTGCTGGTCCTTGAGGGACTTCAGACCCTCTGCAGGGACAGCCCGCCTTCAGCGGCAGCCCTGCCGCCCCACCCTGCTCAGGGACACAGTGTCCCCGGAGGTGGGGGAAGGGTCTCGGGGGCAGTGGGCACAGGGTCTGCTCATCTGCCAACGCTGGATGGACGGATGGACGGGTGGATGGGTGGAGAGGTGGATGGGTGGGTGAACGAACGAATGAATGAGTGACTGAGTGGAAGAACGGCCACATCGGACCCCGAGCGCCACTGGCCCCGTCGCGCAGCAGGAAGGCAGAGGTGGGACTGCCAGGCCCTCAGCCCCACCACCCACAACACCCACAGGCCGTGCTGGTCAGGCCCTACTGCCTGCAGTCCCCGCTCTGCAAGCACAGAGAGGCTGAGTGCCCCGGCCAAGGACACACAGCCTGGAGGGGAGACGTGAGACTTGACCCTGGGCAAGCGTCAGCCTCTCCCAAGGGCGGCCGCCCAGGCGGCCGTCGGGAGGAGAGCCCGCACCCACGCCACCCCCGGGGCTGAGCGCCTCCCTCCCCCGGCCGCGGTTCCCCCGGGGTGGGCGGGACGCACTGGGCTTGGCCATCAGCTGACGCAGCTCCCCCTCCAGGTCCAACTGCTGCTCCACCAGGCGCTGGTCCCTGGCCCTGCCGAGGTGACGCAGGCGTGAGGCCCGGCCCGCCTGGCTGGCCTCCCCCATGCCTGAGCCCGGCGGGCGCCGAGAGGAGGCGGCCGTCCAGGAGAGGGCCCTCCGGGCAGAGGTGGAGCAGCTGGACCCCTCACTTGTGCATCAGCTCCGACTCCTGCCGCAGCAGTAGCTGCTTCTCGTGGATGAGCTGGAACCACTCCACCATGAGGGTGTCCTCGGAGGCATCTGCGGAGAGGGGGCGCCAGGATGGGTCAGGCCAGGGTGGCCCCAGGGGGAAGCTGGCTGAGGCCGGGCCGGGGCACTGGGCAGGGTGTCGGCTCACCCCCCTCAGCGGCGCGAAGACGCTTCTCCAGCTCCACGCCCCTGAGCTCCAGGGCGTCCAGCTGGCTCTCGATGTTCTGCATGTGCCTCTGGATCTCTTCCGGGGACATGTAGTCAGGGTGCAGCTGGGGACGAAGGGCCGGTGAGGGGCCATGGGAGATGCCGGGCCATGCCCCAGAGGGCTGCGCTCCCAGCACACCTGCACCCTGGCCTACTCACCCTGGCACGGTTGGTCACTGCCTTGCCGGGTGGAGCGGGGACACCAGCCGAGCCCAAGGGCCTCCCTGCTGAAGGCGAGACGAGTCTCCTGGGCCTGGGGGCATCAGGCCCAAAGCTGCGCCGATCCCACCCCACCTGCCCGGCAGCCCTGCCCCCTCCCAGCAGTGCCCCACTGGTGCCCAAAGCCAAAGCTCACAGACAGATCCAGGCACCATTCCCACCGGCCTCCATGCCCCCCGTCAGCAGCCCGGGCACCCCAAGAGCAAACACTCCACCATCACCAGGTAGATAGGAGCAGGGAACCCTGTCCGGTCCTCCCTTCCCTACTGGTGAGCAAGGGTTCAGGGATGGGGTCCTCCAGGTCCCCCGCCCCAGCCCAAGCCAAGCCTGGCCACCCACGGGTGCTCCCCTGCGTGCCTTCCCTCCGCTCTGAGCCCCATAAGCTCCTCATCCTCCTGCAAACCCCACCAGACGCCCCCTCCTCAGATGAGCCCCTTCGTCTCCAGCCCAGCTAGAAATGGGGGCTGGGGTCTCGGGGCTGACCTGGTTTGCCCTGAGCAGAGAGCTTCCCTTTCTCCTCTTCCTTCCAGCTCTGGGCTGGGACTTCCTGCCCCGAGGGCTCAGAACGAAGCCAGTTGGCAGAAACGTCCAGGCTGGCAGAGACGGCCAGCTTCCTGCGGCGGGATGGGGACGGGGACGGGGAGGCGGCTGCCCAGGGGCAGGGGACAGGGCCACATGTCAAGCTGGCAGATCTGGTGTCCTCCCCCCAACTGCTTCCCTGAGTGGGGGCCACCGGCCAGCACAGGGTCAGTCCTCACAGCCCCGTGCCCACGTCCGCCCAGGGAAGGCCAGCGTCTGCATCCTCGACAACACAGGGGCAAACGAGTCCAGTGGGCCGGAGACCGGCTCAAGGCCACGCAGGAAGTGACGTGAGGGCTGGACATGGGTCCGGGGGTGGCACTCACACGCACATGCAAGTGTAAAGGCACACTCATGCACCCACACTCACGCCCAGGCTGCCACCCCAGACACCAGCCCCTCCAGCACCACGGGGCCGCGTTCCCGGGCTGGGCATCTGGAGCCCCCGGGTTCCCACCCAGCATTACCCGAGGGGCTGGGCCCGGGGCTAGCCGCGCCCGCTGTCCTGTCAGGCCGAAGAGGGGTCGGGGGGACGTGGACAGGCCCCTCGGAGCTCCCACGGACCTTCCCAGGTGCCTCACCCATCCGAGGCTCTGCCAGGACCCTAGACAGAGGGCAGGAGGTCAGCTGAGGGAAGGACGGGCTGCCCCCACACCCAGGTGCAGACAACCTGAGGCAGGGAAGGAGCTCATGGTGCCTGACCGGCGGTGACCCTCCTACAACACAGGTGTGTGTTCCCGTGAGTGCTCACCTCTGTGGGTGTGAGCACCAGCTCAGGTCCTCACAGCTGGTGCAGGACCACGTCCGCTGCCCGCCCCCGGCCATGCACTGCTACGGTGCACACAGGGCGGCTGGTGTGATTGCCCCCCCATCACTCAGGTGGTGTGACTGACCCCCCATCACTCACTCAGGTGGTGTGACTGCCCCCCCGTCACTCAGGCAGTGTGACTGCCCCCCCGTCACTCACTCAGGTGGTGCGACTGCCCCCCGTCACTCACTCAGGCGGTGCGACTGACCCCCGTCACTCACTCAGGCGGTGTGACTGTCCCCTGTCACTCAGGCGCTGTGACTGACCCCCCATCACTCACTCAGGCGGTGTGACTGCCCCCCCATCACTCAGGCGGTGTGACTGCCCCCCCGTCACTCACTCAGGTGGTGTGACTGCCCCCCGTCACTCACTCAAGCGGTGTGACTGCCCCCCCGTCACTCAGGCGGTGTGACTGCCCCCCAGTCACTCACTCAGGCGGTGTGACTGCCCCCCCGTCACTCACTCAGGCGGTGCGACTGGCCCCCGTCACTCACTCAGGCGGTGTGACTGACCCCCTGTCACTCAGGCGGTGCGACTGACCCCCCATCACTAACTCAGGCGGTGCGACTGACCCCGTCACTCACTCAGGCGGTGTGACTGACCCCCGTCACTCACTCAGGCGGTGTGACTGCCCCCCCGTCACTCAGGCGGTGCGACTGAGCCCCCATTACTCACTCAGGCGGTGCGACTGACCCCGTCACTCACTCAGGCGGTGTGACTGACCCCCCGTCACTCAGGCGGTGCGACTGACCCCCCATCACTCACTCAGGCGGTGTGACTGCCCCCCCGTCACTCAGGCGGTGTGACTGCCCCCCCGTCACTCACTCAGGCGGTGTGACTGCCCCCCCGTCACTCACTCAGGCGGTGCGACTGGCCCCCCATCACTAACTCAGGCGGTGCGACTGACCCCGTCACTCACTCAGGCGGTGTGACTGACCCCCGTCACTCACTCAGGCGGTGTGACTGCCCCCCCGTCACTCAGGCGGTGCGACTGAGCCCCCATTACTCACTCAGGCGGTGCGACTGACCCCGTCACTCACTCAGGCGGTGTGACTGACCCCCCGTCACTCAGGCGGTGCGACTGACCCCCCATCACTCACTCAGGCGGTGCGACTGCCCCCCCGTCACTCAGGCGGTGTGACTGCCCCCTCGTCACTCAGGCGGTGTGACTGCCCCCCCGTCACTCACTCAGGTGGTGTGACTGCCCCCCCGTCACTCACTCAGGTGGTGCGACTGGCCCCCATCACTCACTCAGGTGGTGTGACTGTCCCCTGTCACTCAGGCGGTGCAACTGGACCCCCATCACTCACTCAGGCGGTGTGACTGCCCCCCCATCACTCAGGCGGTGTGACTGCCCCCCCGTCACTCACTCAGGCGGTGCGACTGCCCCCCGTCACTCACTCAGGCGGTGCGACTGCCCCCCGTCACTCACTCAGGCGGTGCGACTGCCCCCCCGTCACTCACTCAGGCGGTGCGACTGACCCCCGTCACTCACTCAGGCGGTGCGACTGGCCCCCGTCACTCACTCAGGCGGTGCGACTGGCCCCCCGTCACTCAGGCGGTGCGACTGACCCCCGTCACTCACTCAGGCGGTGCGACTGGCCCCCCGTCACTCAGGTGGTGCGACTGACCCCCCATCACTCATTCAGGCGGTGCGACTGACCCCGTCACTCACTCAGGCGGTGTGACTGCCCCCCCGTCACTCAGGCGTTGTGACTGCCCCCCGTCACTCAGGCGGTGCGACTGACCCCCCATCACTCACTCAGGCGGTGCGACTGACCCCCGTCACTCACTCAGGCGGTGCGACTGACCCCCCGTCACTCAGGCGGTGCGACTGACCCCCCATTACTCACTCAGGCGGTGCGACTGCCCCCCGTCACTCAGGGGGTGCGACTGCCCCCCCGTCACTCACTCAGGCGGTGCGACTGCCCCCCGTCACTCACTCAGGCGGTGAGACTGGCCCCCGTCACTCACTCAGGCGGTGCGACTGTCCCCCCGTCACTCACTCAGGCGGTGCGACTGACCCCCGTCACTCACTCAGGCGGTGCGACTGACCCCCCGTCACTCACTCAGGCGGTGTGACTGCCCCTCGTCACTCGGGCGGTGTGACTGACCCCCCGTCACTCACTCAGGCGGTGTGACTGCCCCCCGTCACTCGCTCAGGCGGTGTGACTGCCCCCTGTCACTCAGGCGGTATGACTGACCCCCCGTCACTCACTCAGGTGGTGTGACTGCCCCCATCACTCACTCAGGCAGTGTGACTGCCCCCCGTCATTCAGGCGGTATGACTGCCCCCCGTCACTCACTCAGGCGGTGTGACTGCCCCCATCACTCACTCAGGTGGTGTGACTGCCCCCGGTCACTCACTCAGGTGGCGTGACTGCCCCCCCGTCACTCAGGCCTGTGTGATTGTCCCCCCGTCACTCTGGCCGGTGTGAACTGCCCATCACTCAGGTGGTGTGACTGCCCCCTGTCACTCAGGTAGTGTGACTGCCTCCCATCACTCAGGCCGATGTGACTGTCCCCCATCACTCAGGTGGTGTGACTGCCCCTCCCGTCACTCAAGCCGGTGTGACTGCCCCCTGTCACTCAGGTAGTGTGACTGCCCTCCCATCACTCAGGCTAGTGTGACTGCCCCCCCTCCCATCACTCAGGCCAGTGTGAACTGCCCCTGTCACTCAGGTAGTGTGACTGCCTCCCATCACTCAGGCCAGTGTGACTGTCCCCCCGTCACTCAGGTAGTGTGACTGCCTCCCATCACTCAGGCCAGTGTGAATTGCCCCTGTCACTCAGGCTGGTGTGACTGACCCCCTGTCACTCAGGCCGGTGTGACTGTCCCCCCGTCACTCAGGTGGTGTGACTACCCCCCATCACTCAGGCCGGTGTGAACTGCCCCCTGTCACTCAGGCCAGTGTGACTGCCCCCCGTCACTCAGGTTGGTGTGAACTGGTTTCTGCTACTACTGCTGAAATGTCCGAGCAGATGTGCACACATTCCCCCCCATGGGTGTGTCAGTCAGTCCATGTGTGTGCCATTATTCACCTGTAAGCATCTGGTGAGCACCTACTGTATGCCTGACCCTGTGCTAATCCTCAGACTCCATGAGCACAAAGCCACAGGCCCAGGTGCAGGTCCAGGGGAGCCCCCCCAGAGCCCTGCCTCCCTCCCCTCACCTCTCAGCAGGGCTTTTCTTCTCCACAGGCTTCAGGCGGGCCCTCCATCCTGCCGGCCCATCCTCCTGGCCTTCCTGGGGGCTGGCACTCGCACCTAGGTGGGGGGCAGGAACACAGGTCATGGGAGGTGCTCCAGGTAGAGGGGTCTGCTGGGAAAGACTGGATCTCACCCGCCCCCACCCCAACTTCCTGCAGCCAGCTCCTCTCAAATACCCAGATAGCCAGCCCGGCCCACGGGAAAGAGTCGGGCTCGGGGTGGGCTGAGGACTTCAAGCCTGCGCTGTGTGTGCCCGGCGGAATCGCTCCCCTCTCTGGGCCTCGACTTCCCCTGCTGCCAGACGGTGAGGGTGAGGCCAGGTGAGCCCCGTGGATGCTGAGTGCCTGTGTGTCTGTGGGATGGATGGCTAAGCCAGGACAGCCCATCTGCAGGCCTCCTTGGCTCAGAACAGAGCAGCTTTTGTGGCAGGGGCTCAGCCAAGGGAAAGATCTTGGTAAAACACTCTGCATGGGGTATTCTCTGAGCCCAGCTCAGTAACACCAGGGCACCCCTACGAGACACCCGGGTGCCCAGATAAAGCCTATTTCACAATTACCCCGAAAAGTGTACATAACAATGCCTGGAACACGAGGCCACGAAACAGTAGTAAGCGGTCGGAGGGGACTCCAGGAGGGGCCCAGGCCCAGGGGGCTACAGGACACGAGGAGCCCTGGGGTACCATCATTAGGACAGAGCAGGAAGAACAGACACACAGGAACCGTGGATGCAAGATGCCAGGGGAGAGGGGGTGAGGCCGCGACCAGGGCAAAGCAGGAGAGGAGTAACGGATGCCCTGGCATCGTCCCCACGGACAGTGACACTAACAACCGGGGTCACGAGGCCTCAGCAAGAAGGGCTGGCAGGGCAGGCGGGTGGCAAACAGTGACCATAAAGCTGCGCCACCCCAAGAGACATCTGCCACCCCAAAACTGAAGTCAGGCAGACTGGGGAGAGAGCGAGGACCAGGGGTGGTGTGACGCAGGTGACACAGAAGGACAGGCACCCAGTGCTGGCGAGCCCGGGGGCTGGGCAGGAACCGGCAAAGCACTGCAGAACCACAGGCCAAGGAGCAGAGCGGCCACCCCCTGCACCCTGAGCCCCGCTCCCCACCCCACCCCTGCTCCAAGGGAGCTCTCACCCTTTGCCAGTGGGGCCTCTGGCTTCAGCTTGGAGGTGGCACCTGCCCAGCTGGCCCCTGAGGATACAGGTGGGCTCTTCCTGCCCCCCTGGGGTGATGTGGATGCCCGTGAGGTGGTGCCCACTCTCAGCGGGGCTGGCAGCTCAGTCCTCGCAGGGGGGTTAAGGGCCCGGGGGGATACCATCTGTGACAGCTTGGCTGATGGACTTGCTTGTGGCCCTTCGGTTCTGGTATGGGATTTCAGAGCAGGGGAGGGCCTGCGGGCAAGACCATAGGCATCAGGCACAGGTGGACCCAGGAACCCTTCCCACCATGACCCCCAGGCAGAAGCCCCTCAGCCTCCCCTGGCAGCTGATTCTTAACATCCACCCTCCTGAGGGAGACAGACAGCCCCTCCAAGGGACAGGCCACGGGCACCCTCTTCCAGCACAGATGTATATGGCACCTGACTTTACCTTCCCGTATAACTCTGCCATGGGCTGAGATTAAAATGCCCCCAAAACACACCATGCATGGGGTGTGGGGAGGGGCTACACCCACAGCCCCTCCCTCTTCCATCCACCTGCCCAGAAGCACCTGGGATTTACTGTGGAAGCCCCGCCCAGAGCCGGGGCCTGCCTAGCCCCATCTAAGCAGCATGCGTGAGGCCTCCACACAGGCAGCCCAACACCGGCCATCCGGCATCCTCTTGCGTGCACATGCGTGCAGGAAGCAGGGCCACCGGCTCCCAGCAGGGCCCAGGGCAGGGGGCTGGGACCTCTCCAAGCCAGAGTAGCTCCTCCATGTGCCCCATGCTCCCTAGGAAACCAATCTCTCCCTCCTGCTTTTCCCGGCTGTCTGGGTACACAGAGACCAGGAGGAGCAGCTCCCCGCCCCGGGGCAGACATCCCGCTGGGCGTCCCGAGAGCCCTCACAGCCACGCGGCATCAGCCCCCGGGTGCCCGGTACACCCCCAGGCCTGGAGTGGCAGGGCAGGCTCGTTCTCCCGGGGCACCACCAGCTGATCCAGCCAGGCGGAGCAGCTCTAAGCCAGAATGCTCCCCCAAAATAAGGGACCGCACGAGGCAGCGGGCACAGCATCGTCAGCCAGCCTGGTGTGCTATCTCCTTACTCATGGGCCACTGTAGTATGGTGAATGGTGTTCCCCACCCCCCAAATTCACGTCGACTCGGAAGCCCAGAGCATGGCCTCATTTGGAAATAGGGTCTTTGCAGACGTAATCAAGTACAGATGAAGTCATCCTGGATTAGGGTGGCCCTAAGTCCAGTCACGGGTGTCCTTGTAAGAGACAGAAGAGTAGAGAACACAGACACAGAGAGAAATTCAGGTGACCCTGGAAGCCGAGATGGAGGGTGTGACCCCAAGCAAGGAACGTGGGGCCACCAGGAGCTGGACGAGGCGGGAAGGACCCTCCCCGAGCGCCCTCGGAGGGAGTGCGGCCCTGCCCACCTCGTGTTTGGCCTTCTGGCCTCCAGAACTGGGAGAGAACAATGTTCTGTCAGTGAAGCCGCCAGTGTGTGGTGCTCTGTCCCAGCAGCCTTAGCACACTGCTGCAGGGACCCTCCACCCCTCAGGGCCCGCTCCAAGTCCAGCGTGCCGAGGGCACTGGGCAGGCACTGCCACATAGGACTGGGGGGATGAGCTCCGCCTGGGTCAAACCGGAGGACACTGGGACCTCTCCCAGCCCCTGGTTCCCCATCTATAAAACGGGTACCCTCTGTGTGCCGCATAGCGGCCCCAGGGACCAGCATCCGTGCCCCCGAGAGTGTGTCCACCACAGCTTCATGTGACAACAGCGTCCCCTCCTGCTGACCACCGGGCACTCTGGGTCCCGTCTCATTTCCAATTCCCAGATGAGGAAGCTGAGGCTGGGGAGCCTCCTCAGCTGCCCCCGACCCCGCGCACCCCCCCACCCACCTGCCAGGCGCCCGGGCACCGGTGTCCCCGAGCCTGGGAAGGGCCTTCAGGAGGCAGCTCAGCGCCTGCTCCCTGCTGCTGTCCCCAGAAGGTGCATCCGCAGGAGCTGGGGCCCCGCCAGCTGGGCCAGGGCTGGGGGCAGCTCCAGGAGTCTGGAAGAACCTCTCCCGGGCCTGCTGGATCTTGGAGGCTGACGGGGTCCAGCCTGGGGTGTCTGCTGGGCCTGGAGACGCTGGGCCCACACTGACCTTGGTCTGGGGGGCTGCTGCTTGGGGGGTCGCCCGGCCCTGGAGGGTGGCCGGGCGAGAGTCCGGGGCACTCGGTGTCAGAGCAGGACGGGGGCTGACTGCTGCCGTCTCCCCGACCAGCGATGACCAGCCTGCTGGGGAGCTGTTGGCCACACGCATGCTGGCTTTGCCACCCTGGAGGACCGCCGAGAACCTGGGCCCGGCCGGACTCCCCGCGTGGACATGGGAGGCGGCGGTGGCCGGAGGGTCAGCTGGGGTGGGAACACCTTTGGCAGCTGAGTTGCTCACCACCGGCTCCCGGGCCTCTGGCCTGACCTTTGGCCCTGTGTCTCGGAGCCCATTTGCCTCCTGGGCCTTCCATGGGGCACTGGGCAGCTTGGAGTCTGACGGCACGGCCCCTGGTTGTTGGGGGGCCGGGCCCCACCACGTGGAGCTTGCAGAGGCAGCCTCGGGGTGGTGGCTGGAACATACGAAGACACCGGGCTCGCTGGTGGGCCTGTAGGCCCCAGAGTGCAGCGTGTTGGAGCATTGCTTACACCTGGTGCAGGGCAGAGGAAGACCCGTGAGGGCGCTCCAGGCTGGTGTGCACTCCCCATTCACTCACACTCCCAGGCACACACACTCGTGCAGCCCTGTGTCTACACGTGTGGCGGTCGACTCACTCAAAAAACACCTCTCCTCACTGTCATCAGCCATTTTGAGTAAGACTCCACAAAGACCTTATTGGGGCGCAGACACCCAGTGTCTGTACCTGTCAGCACATGCACACAGGTGCACACTCACGCAAGGGCACATACACACACACACGTGCACACTCATGCACACATGCATGCACATGCACTTGCACACGCAGGTGCACGGGCTCACATGCATACTTGCAAACGTGCGGAAGGGCACGTGCACACAATGTGCATATGCACACACAGGTGCACACACGTGCACACTCATGCACGGGCATGTGCACATGCATGCACACACACAGGGGTACACGGACTCACTTGCATACTTGCAAACGTGCACAAGGGCACGCACACACACGTGCACACACAGGTGCACACTCATGCACGGGCATGTGCACATGCATGCACACACACAGGCACACGCACTTGCACACAGGGGTGCACGGGCTCACATGCATACTTGCAAATGTGCACAAGGGCACGCACACACATACGTGCACATGCACACACAGGTGCGCACACACGTGCACACTCATGCACGGGCATGTGCACATGCATGCACACACAGGCACACGCACTTGCACACAGGGGTGCACGGGCTCACATGCATACTTGCAAACGTGCACAAGGGCACACGCACACACACGTGCACATGCACACATGCATGCACACTCAGGCACAGGCATGTGCACATGCATGCACACACACAGGCACATGCACTTGCACAGAGGTGCACGGGCTCACATGCATACTTGCAAACGTGCACAAGGGCACGCGCACACAGGTGCACACACGTGCACACTCATGCACGGGCATGTGCACATGCACACACACAGGCACACGCACTTGCACAGGGGTGCACGGGCTCACATGCATACTTGCAAACGTGCGCAAGGGCACGCGCACACACACGTGCACATGCACACACAGTGCACACTCATGCACATGCATGCACACACAGGCACACGCACTTGCACACAGGTGCACGGGCTCACATGCATACTTGCAAACGTGCACAAGGGCACACGCACACACACGTGCACACTCATGCACGGGCATGTGCACATGCATGCACACACAGGCACACGCACTTGCACACAGATGCACGGGCTCACTTGCATACTTGCAAACGTGCACAAGGGCACGCGCACAGAGGTGCACACACACAGGCACACGCACTTGCACACGGGTACACGGACTCACATGCATACTTGCAAACGTGCACAAGGGCACGCACACACACGTGCACACACACAGGTGCACACTCATGTGCACATGCATGCACACACAGGCACATGCACTTGCACACAGGGGTGCACGGGCTCACATGCATACTTGCAAAGGTGCACAAGGGCACGCACACACACAAGGGCACGTGCACACACACACAGGTGCACACACACACACGCCCCACCTGAAGCAGCTCCGGTGGTAGAGCTTCCCGTCAGCCAAGTGTCGCTGCACGAGGTGCACGTGCTTGCTGCAGACCCCACAGGTGCTGCTGACGGAGCTGCTCGCGGAGGCCTGGCCCTTGGGAAGGGTGCCAGCTGCCATTTCTGAGCCCCGCCCCCCCACAGGCCTCCCTCCTGACAGCCGCCCCATCAGCGGGCGAAAAGATCCCCCTTTACAGACCAGGAAACCAAGGTCCTGAGGGGAGCAGCCTGCCAGGCGCAGCCAGGAGGGCCCGTGCCCAGGCTGGCTGGACTCCAAGTTCAGGGTCTGCAGCCCAGCCCCAGGAGAGGGGCCAGGGACCTGACCTCGGGGGTCTGGGGGCACCGGGGACAGATACCCGCGCTCCTGGGGCCACCTGAGGGGCAGCAGTCCTAACGCCAGGCCAAGGTTAGCTCCCCACGCTGGACCAGCAGGGGGCGCCCGACCCCAGCATATCACCCGTCTCCACCCCCCCCTGAAAGTGGGGGTACCCTAACGCCCCCAGCAGGTGGGAAGGACACACTCAGGATTCTCCCCTGGTGCACCCAGAAGGGAGGGGCAGGAGGCCAGAAAAGTCTGGGTTCAGGGTCCCAGCTCTGCTCGGCCTGCACCACCTCCCTGGGCCTCAGTTACCTATCTGTACGATGGGGATCCTATCCGAACCGTGCAGAATTGAAGGAGCCCGTGAAGCCGATACTCATGAACGGCGGCTGAGGCCGTGCCTGGGAGCCAAGGGGACCCCCATCCCAGGTGGTGCAGAGGTCACACTCGGTCCCAAGGCCGGAGGGAAGGCGGGGCTAGGGTGCTTACGGTCTTCAGCAGGAGGCCCCCTGAGCTTCTGTCCTTCCACTGGACGGCGGGGTCTGTGCTGGTTGGAGACAGTGGCTGCCCCTGGGCTGGAGTGGGTGAGGGCCTGGCCAGCTGGGATGGGGCCTTCTTCCCGGACGGTTCCTCACTGGAGTCTGACGGGGGTCTCTTGATACCAGCCATGCCCCCAACTGGCACGAGACAGGTAGGGTCAGGCTCTGAAAGCATCTGGGGCCACCCCTGGCCCGGGTCCCCCGCAGGAGCCCAGGGCTATGGGGAGGGGCGGCTCCTGCTGTCCGGGGACACGGGAGGGGCCGCTGGGAGCGGCCACAGGCGCACATTCCCAGCAGGGGCCTGACCTCATACACACCCCTCCCCTCCGGCTCTGAGAGCCCCGATGTGGGGCCAGGGAAGTGGAACTTTTCTGTTTCTCCACAAAGTGGAAATATCAAGGCGGGGCTGGTGCTGTGCCCAGAGTGATTCCGGGGATTTCTAAGGCCTGGATGAGGAATGTGGGGGGGAGGGGAAGTGGCTGAGCTTCGGGGTGCACAGAGCAGCCAGAATAAAGTCCTTGGGCCTGTCCCCAACCCACCTGCCCTGCCTGGAGGCCCCACCCCGCTAGGGCCAGCCTGGTGTCTATAAGGCCAAATGTCAGGACCAAACGGGGTGGGGGGCCCTCTGGAGCCAGGCCAGGGAGCCCACACGGGGTCTGCAAAGCTGCCTGAGGCAAGAGTTGTGGGCATAGGCTCGAGGGGTGCGGATGGGCAAACTGAGGCCAAGAGTGTAAGGAGAGGCAAGATCTGGGCGCACCCATTCGGTGGACAGGTGGCGTGGGGCCCGCAGGGTCTGGACCCGTGCTCATCCCTTGCAGCAGCTTTGGGGGGGCCTGCTCCCCCGGGGAGGAGGCCACAGCTCAGGGAGCCCCGCACATGTGGCACCAGAAGGGCCTCCCTGCCTGCTTCCTGCCCTGCCGGGCAGCGCTAAAAACTGCTGTTAAGCTGGTGGGGGGCGTCGCGGAGGCCTGAGAGGGCAGGCCATGCAGAGGTCATGCAGAGACTCACTGGGGGAGCGTCCGTGGAAGTAGTTATAGTACTGGGACACGTAGGTCAGGATGCTCAGCCGGTCTGGCACCTTCAGGGCCACCATGTCCTCAGCGTCCAGCAGGGCTGGGATGCCCAGCTTCTCCTCGGCCACACGGAAGGCCTGGGGGAGTGGTCAGCATGGGTGGGCTTGGGGACACCCCTTCCTCCTTCTCCGCCAGGAAGGAGGCCAGAAACCCGCTCAGGCCCAGAAAGGTCTGGGTTCAAGGTTTGCGCTCTGCTCTGGGTTCAAGATTTGAGCTCTGCTCAGGCTGCATGACCTCCCTGAGCCTCAGTTTCCCAGTCTGTACAACAGGGACCATATCCTGGCCACACAGGGTTGAAGGAGCTGGGGAGCCAGTCCCTGCCGTGGCCAGCCTGGTGCCGCCTGCCTGCCAATGCCTGTCCCTCACCTGACGATCCTCAAGTCCCCATCTGCACCCTTCCCCTAAATTGCTGAGATGCCCACACCACGTCTGAGGGGGACACCTCAGTCTTCATGTGTCTAAAACGGGGTTCCAGGGGTGACCTTCCCGCCATGCTCAGGCCAAAGGCCTCGAATCTCCTTTGACTCCCCTTCAAAACACATCCAGAATCTGACTCTTCCTGCTGCCACCATCATCCCCTAGCCCCCCACTCTGCTGTCAACATAGATCCTGTGGACCTGGAGCACTCCCAGCACAGCAACCCTCGGAGAGCAGGCCAAGCGCTTCCCACGCCCGGCCTGCCCTCACTCTGCTCCCGCCGCCCCCACTCTGTTCCGGCCGCCCCCACTCTGCTCCCGCCGCCCCCACTCTGCTCCCGCCGCCCCCACTCTGCTCCTGCCGCCCCACTCTGCTCCGGCCACACCCCTACTCTGTTCCCTCCGCACCCCCACTCTTCTCCGGCCGTGCCCCCACTGTTCCCCCTAGGCCCCCACTCTGCTCCCGCTGCCCCCACTCTGCTCCGGCCGCACCCCTACTTTGCTCCAGCTGCGACCCCCTTGCTGTTTCTCCTACCAGCCAGGTACCCTCCAGCCCAGCGCCCTTGTGCCGGCAGCCCCCCACCAGGCTCGCCCCTCCCAGAAGTGCCCAGGCGGCTCCATCTTTCCTGGGCGAGGCCTGCCCTGTCCCCTCAGGACGACCGCACACAGCTCTGCTGCACTGTCCCCATGTGTTCATCCCAGGACTGGTCCTCCCAGAACCACCTCTGGTCCCCGCTCTGCCTTGGATGGGAACCGAGGCCCAGCCACTCCCGACCCGTCCTTCCCCGACAGGAAGAAGGGGCCCAGGAGGGCGCCGGCGCCGGACCAGAGGCTATACCTGGGCTTGGGTCACCCGGCTCAGGACAGGCTGCGGAGCTCAGCAGCGCGTCTCTGGCCGCCAGGTGCTCACCTGCGGGGCCGGCCCCTCCCGCGACTGCCCTGGTGGTGCCCGAGGGAACCTGGGACCTGGGTGACGCCAGCGAGCAGGCAGGAGCAGGGGCACTCACCAGTTTGTTGTTCTCATAAATGTCTTCCTTCCTGAGAGCGTCAAAGTCTCTGGAAGAGAAAAATGCAGGCGTCCAAAGCAGCTCAGGGAGGGAGACCGAGGCCGGGGGTGGCAGCCGTGAAGGCACGAGGTCACTCGGCAGCCACGAGTGGGTGGAGCCGGCCCTGCTCCGGGCTCAGCAGCGCCCGCCGGCACCCCGGAGACCATCGGCGCCCGCAGCCATGGCCCTCACCTCTGGTGCCCTGCAGAGGCTGAGCCCTTACCCCCCGCTGCCAGGCTCAGGCACGGGCTCTGGGCAGCGGGTCCCCACGGGGTGGGGAAGGGCCACGGCCAAGCCAGGACCCACTGCAGGGGCCTGTCCTCCCACAGCCACCTCTGTCAAGACAAAGACACCAGCCTGGGCAGTGCAGCCGGGGACACGTCCAAGTGGTCTGCTTCCAAACTCCCAGAAGCTCATGGCCTCATGGGTCACGGGGGGCCCATGTCCCAGGGGTGAGACCAGGGGGTGGGCATAAAAGGCAGTGGGGGTCGTAGCCCCACGCTGCCCACTGGTCAGCCCCCCCCCACACACTTGACCTTGGGGGTGCCGGATGTCCGAAGTGCCAGGCCCAGCCTGGAAGGGACTCGGTGCCCCCACCCAACACGGCACACCTCAGCCCGCCGGCTAGGAGCAGAAAACACAACTGGGCCGGCAGGCGCCTGTCCCGACACAGGCCCCTCAAACACCCATCGGCGGGGCCTCCACAGCAGCTCAGCCCCTTCAGTGTGCGTTGGATGGTTCTGGAAGCCCTGCAGCATGGGAAAGGGCTTAGGCAGGAGCCGTGTCCCGACCCAGCCAGGCTGTGCTATGCGACCCTGGGGGGGGCCCCGCCTCGGGCCTCAGCGTCCCCATCTGGGAGGAGGAGAGCAGCTTCCAATGCGAACTGGGGGGCCTGGCTGTGGCGGGGCGTGGCGGCCTTGGCCTGAGGCCACACGGTGGGGAGGGGATGGGGCTGCCGTGTGCCCACCTCCCTCTGAGGAGGCCCCCCCCGGCCTCCAGCCTCGCGTCCGTCACCCTGCCCAGCTTCAGGGAGATCGCACCATCTGCTCAGACCACCTCCCAGGTAACGTGTTCCAGATGCTAAGACCACCCCATGAGCACAGACGGTGCTTTTGTGCACAGGACAAGATGGCGGCAGCTCTGTCTGCAGGTGGACAAATGGCCAGAGGGGCAGCAGGGGCGGGCGCGGCACCCTCCTGCTTCCTCAGCGCGGCCACACGCAGGTCACCCTGGGTCTGTCCCACCAGTGTCCACGGCACGCGGAGTGGCCCGGCTCCAACCGTGGCCCAGGGGGCTCTCGGCAGGCCGGGCCCTCCATCTGCAGGGGTCCTCTCCCTCCCCCAGCCCAACCCTTTGAAAGTTCAATCTCTTTTCCAGACCTGCCCTGGGTCACTGACCCACACCGCCGCATCCTCAGCAAGATGCCCCGGTGGTGGGAGGGCAGGATAACAAGTTCTGTTTTGTCTGCAAACACGTGGGCTAAGGAGGCCCCCGGCCCCCTGCATCTGCTGCGGGGAGGGGGGGCAACGGCGCGCCTGGCGGATTCGGTGGGGGGGGGGGGCGGGCGCTTGCTTTGCCCAGACCCTGAGGGAGCACCTCACCACGGTGGTGCCAGCCCCCCCGAGCAGGTGCCAAGGCGGGCAGGTCGGAAGCTGCTGAGGTGCCTTTCCACCCAAGGTCAAGGACCACCACCGCCCCAGGACCCTGGGCCCTCAAGGCCTCCGCAGCGGGGCCGGACCCCCCCCCCCCCCCCCCGGCCAGTCTCACGGCCACCACACCCCTCCTGAAGCAAGCTCTCCACCCAGAGTCCTGCCCTCCCAGCCTCTCGAGCCCAGCCCATGCTGTTCCCTCCATGCGGAACACACCTGCCCTGCCTGGCACACCCGCCCTGGCCCCTCCCCAGAGGCACCCTGCAGGGCCCCCAGAGGACGCTTGTCTGCTTCTCTGCCGCGTGAGCACACATCCCCCACAGCTTGGGGCTCGGCCGGCGTCGCCTCTGTCCCTAAGGGCTGCTTGGCCCGGCGCTCTGGGGCCAGTGCTGGCAGAAATCTCTGGACTGAGCTGCCCCGCAAACCCCTCAGAGTCCCAAGGAGACCGCGCCCGTCCCCATCAGGAAGTCCAACGTGACCGCCACCGGGGACTCTTGTGGGGATGGGCTGAACTGGGACCCACAATGATCTGTTGGAGTCCTAGCCCCCAGGACCTCAAAACGTGACCTTTGGAAACAGGATCTTCTTTGCAGACAGAATCCCATTCAGATGAGGTCATGACAGTGGGCCCCAATCCAAAATGACTGGCGTCCTTATAAAAAGGGAAATCAGGACCTGGAAGCACACAGAGGGGCGCCGGCCCTCCACCAGCCAAGGGGAGAGGCCCGGAGCCTCCGGAGGGGCCCACCTGCCGGCACCTGACTCAGGGGACGCATGTCTGTTGTTCCGGTCGCCCCAGACTGACGGCCCGGCTTTGGCCAACCCTCTGGGAGGCGGCCTGGTGGCACGTAAGGCCCTGCTGGACCAAAACGCATGGGCTGCACCCTCATGGGCCGTTGCGTGGCTGCCCCTCGGCGAGGAAGCTGCAGCCCGAGAGCCTGCACACCGGGTGGGTTGCGGCTCAGGGCGCCCCCACCCCTCCCACCCCGGTTAGATCATGCTTCAGTCGAATTCCTGTCATTTAAGTTCAGTTCCGTTCTGGTTCAGCTCCAAGGTACCTGCACACAGCTGGCACTCTGCAAATGCTGCTGATGGACTCGTTCCCAGGCTCGCCAAGCGAGGGGACTTCTGTGGCGTCCGTCTGTTCTTTCGACACCGGCCCATGAATGTACTCATTGGGTCTACATGTGTGGCCTGTGGCCGCTGACTTGTCTGCCGTCGGCCAGGCGCCAGTGTGTGCCCAGCCCCGGCCCGGCCTGGCCGCGAGAGCCTGAGGCACGGCCCCTCCTGCTGGCCACAGCTGACCAAGACTGTTGACCTCACGCTCTTGCGCCAGCCAGCCCCATGCCCCCAGGCTTTCGGGGCTCTTGGGAATGTGTACCCCCTTCCAAATTCCTGGAGAGCTGACCTCACGCTGTTTATTTCCCGGAACAAAATGCAGCCACGCGGGGGGTGGGCGCTGAGCTGGGAGGGGCTGACCTAAGGGAAGGCGTCTTTTCCAGGCACCCTCAGCACATCTGGAGTTAGTCCCACCGGAAAGGGGAGTGGAGAGGAAGAGGGGACACACACAGAGATGGAGAGCGACACAGACAAGACCGAAGCCCCACGGCAGAAGGGGAGGGAGACGCTGGGCACATGCTAGCACAGATCTCGGGCCGGGTGGAGGGCATGGGGAGGAATGGGACATGACCAGGTGCCCGAGGCAGAGAGAAGGGTCCCAGTGGGTGCAGGGCCCAGGGCTCAGGGCCCCACCTCCTTGCACCTGGTGGACAAGTGAGACCCCTCAGCCTTGGCTGCCCAGCTGCAGGCCTCCCCCAGGCCAGAGCAGACCCTGACCCCCAACCCTGGCCCGGGGCAGGGTCCAGCCAAGAGTCAGCCATGGGGCTTCTGTGGTGGCCTGAGGGGGGGCATCACAGGGCACTGGCCCCGGGTAGCCCCGAGGAGGTGGGCTGGCAGCGCTCCCCATGTCCATCCTGGAGAGTCTTGCCGGAAGGCGGCCGCGGGGGCCTGGGCAGCAGGCCCTCAGGCTGGGGAACAGAAGGCCTCTGTCCCCAGGCAGCTTCCTGCTGGCCAAGAGGCCGGTGTGGGAGGGGAGGCCAGCCCAGCTGCCTGGGCCCAGCCCACCCTCTGCTCTGGCCCAGGAAAGGAAGCAGTGCTGTCTCTGAGCATCTGGGTGGGGGCCTCTCCTGACTCCGGACTACGTGCGAGTCTCAGGGCGCGTCTCAGGGAGCCCCGCCGTGGCCAGGGAGACACTCCACCACCACTGGCTCTGCCCCAGCCCTGACATCGGCCTCCCGAGCTGGAGGGACCTGAGAAAGATCAGGTCCCCCCACCATGGGGCTGAAGGGCTGGGAGGCCCAGTGAGTCTGCAGCAGAACCCCCACTTGGGGACACCGTCCACAACCCCTACAAAGGCCCAAGGAAGCCCGGGTGCTTCTGTCAGCTGCTGGGAAGGCCTCCTGCCCCCTCCTTCCTGGTGGCAGCCGCCACCCCTACCTCCTGCGTCTCCCCTGAAAACCTCAGCCACCCCTGGTCAGCCCAGAAGGGGCAGGAGCCCGGCCACGCGCTCCACCCCTGACAGGTCTACCGCCCGGGGCAGGAAGGGGCTGTTTGTCCTGGGCGGCTCCCGCGCTCACCTGGCTGCTTGGCAGAGGAGGCGTCACTGGGGAAACAGACCTGGGGCGGGCACCCTGGAGGCCCACCCGAGAAAGCCCACAACTCGGGGGCAGGTTGACCAGGGAGGGGCCCGCGCTGGTGCTGCCCGGCCAGCTCCGGTGGGACGTCTCAGGTGCGCCCGCCTCCCGACCCACACACACCTCCGGGGGCCCCCGCGGGGCCACCAGCGCGTTGCATGCGCCTCCTGGGGCAGTGCCGCATGACCCAGCCGCGCAGGGGCAGGAGCGCAGGGGCAGGAGCGGAGCTGTAGGGTGGGAGCAGCTGACCGCCCCCCCTCTGGCTCAGTGCCGGCAGGAGGCCGCGGGGAGGAAGCAGCTCTGGTGCAGTAGGAAGGCTGGGAATGGGGTGCAGGGAAGGCCTTCCTGGTGGCAAAGTCAGAAGACACAGAGCCGGATGTCCACTCTCCTGCGGCCAGAGGGTTTCTGAAGGACAGGGAGCATGGGGGGGGGGGGCTCGCCCCAGTCTGGCCTCGGAAGCGTCCCCAGGATGGCGGCATCCCTGGGCATACCCCTTACTGCGTGTTTCCTCCCCTCCCTGCACCCCTGGGGGTGGGTGTGCAGCACGGGGCCTGGGGGCGGGGGAGGGGAGTGTAAGGCACACAAAGGCCGTGCATGTGCCCCCACTCAGCGTGTGTCAGCACCACCAACGTGCACGGTGTTCCACCAGCCCCTTCAGCACCTGCCACGTATCAAAAGCTGATGTTCTGCTGACCACAAACAGAAACCCACTCCCTCCCAGTTCCGGAGGCCGGAAGTCCAAGATCAAGGCGTCGGCAGGGCCGTGCTCCTTCCGGAGGCTCGCGGGACATCTGTTCCTTGTTCCACGGGTTCCAGGCGTTCCTTGGCTTGTGGCCCCATCACTCCAATCTCGGGCTCCATGGTCACGTGGCCTCCTCTCCCTGCCCCCTGCAAACAGGTACCTGCAGAGCCCAGACTCCTACTATCCCTACGGAGCCCCGAGTGCATGCCCTTATCTGCAGCTCTCTGACTATGTGCTCCTATCTACCAAGCACCTGGCATGTGCCAGACATAGTTGCAGGCACCGAAGACAGGCAGTGACCAAAAAAGACATCTCCACCCTCCTGGAGCTGAAGGCCAGTCGGGGCAGGTGGACAAAAGCCAAGTCAGCAGTAAATGAGATAACTGATGTCCTCGATGTCACTCCCTGAGGCAGGGCCAAGTCCATGTTCTTCAGTTGGCAGTGCTGAGTACACAGCAGGCACTCATTAACGGTTAAAGGAACGGTTATATGACGCCTGCTTGTGCCCGCATGGTACACACCCACAGTGCACACCTGTGCTCACGCCTGGGCAGTGCATGCTGGGACAGGCCCATGTGCCGCACACACACACAGGCCTCTAATCCAGCGCAGCAAGGAGCAGATGGAAGCCCCCAGGGCTCGGAAAAGCCCCAAATTTCCAGTGACACCCATTGTGTCGTCCTCAGGCTGCTGGCCAGCAGACGGCCATACCCTATTTGCCTATAACTGCAGGCTTCTCATGCTGCCCTGTCCAGGCCCAGCCAGCCTCACCTGGGACCCTGCGTGCTCCCAGGTGGGCTCAGCCTGTCCACCTCCACTCCAGGTCCCATCCTTAGCCCACCGACCCATCAAAGCCCATTGTGCCCAACATTTCTGCCTCCAGGGGTAACTGACGTGCATCCCTGAGCAGGGGGCAGAAGCTGCTGCCCAAATGCCACATGGGGCCTCCCCAGGAGGCTCCTCAAATGCATTTCACAACTTTGGGCAGGAGGAGGAAGTACGCGTAGGCCTTTGTCAAGACTAGCTTCCCGGGAGAGTGCCTGGGAGTACAGAGTGCAGGGGAGGAGCGCCGAGGGCCAGCCCTGGCTCTGCGGACATGCTCTGGGCCCTGAACAAGGGTGTCTGGTCTCTGGGCCTCAGTTCCCCCAACTATACAGAAAGGGGTCTCACTGAGGTGCTGTCTCTGGCCTCTCCCAGCCCCAAGACCTCCCTGGCAAACACACACCCCACCCTACCCCTGGATCCAGCCCCAGCTTCTCAGAATGCTTTTGAACATCATGCTTTTTCCAGAAGGCAGGTGGCCTTCTGAGGACAGCCTTCCTGAACCCCAGCCCCCCCCCCCAGTCCTGGCACCCTCCCTTGGCGCTTTACCCATCTCCAGTTCACATGAGTCGGGGGCCAGGCTCTCATCACGCAGACCTCTGCCCCAGCAAGCCTGGTCCCAGTCCCTCAGCCAAAGAGCGTTTGCTGAGTGAATAACCGATGTAGTGGGTCAAGCGAGGGGACAAGATCCAGCGACAAGGCAGGGCCAGCCTGCCAGCCACCACTCCAAGACCCTCCTGGGGAGTCGCCCTAGGCCACTCCCGGCCGGGTCCCTTGGCTCCCAGGGATAGGGGCTGAGCCTCCACCTCATACCTGTCGCTCTAGGGTGCCCAGGCCGGCCTGCGCCCGCCCCTCCCCCCCAGTGCCCCTGGCCTGCATCCCGAAAGGTGCGGCGGCCGCTGGGGCAGGGGCGCAGCACCCCCGATCTGGGGGCGGTCCGTGCGCAGCAGCGCGCTCAGCGGGGCGCAGGGGGCAGCCCTGCCGGCTCTCTCCCAGGCAGGCGGCGGGGGGAGGAGCGGCTGTGGCCGGAGCCGGCGGCCGGCCTGACTCACGGACTGACTAAGCCCGCGGGGGCGGCCGGCCGGCCCGGCCCCCGCCCAGCTCCACCTGGTGGACGGGCAAACTGAGGCCACCCGGCGGGTGGCGGCTGCAGGGACCCCGCTCCGCGCCGCCCCGACGCGCGGCTCCCCACACAGCCCCGCCCGGCGGCGCCGGCAGCCCCGGCCTCAGCTTCCCCGCCCGCGGGCACTCACAGGAGGTCGGGCCGGTGGCGGTGCAGGATGGCGCAGAAGGCCAGGCCGTCGCGGAACGACGTGGTCATGTTGGTGATGCTCACGTCCCGGTAGCCCTCGCACTGCTGGCGGCACCACCGCTGCAGCGCCTTGGTGGCCGCCATGCGGGCGGCGGCGCGCGCCCCGGCGGCCGCGGGGCCCCAACTGCGCCTCCCGGAGCCGCGGACGGACGCCCGCGCCGAGCGGCGGACCCGCCGACCCCCGGCGCCGACCCCCGCCGGAGCCCCGCCGGAGCCCCGCGGACTACCGGGAGCCTCAGCCTCGCCGCCGGCGGGAGTGCGGCCCGAGCCCGCCCCCTCCCCGAGAGGCCCCGCCCCCGAGAGGCCCCGCCCCCAGGGGAGGCCACGGCCCCGCCCCCAGGGCCCGCCCCGCCAGGCTCCGCTTCGGGCCGGCCACGCCCCCAGGGCCCGCCCCCAGGGCCCGCTCCCGCCAGGCTCCGCTTCAGACAGGCCACGCCCCCCAGGGCCCGCCCCCGCCGGAGCCACGCCCACCCCACCTCCCGTCCGGGCCCCTCCGCCCTGCACTGCTCCTGGGCGGCTTTGGGACTTTCTTTTCAACGCCCCCGCAACCAACTATCGTGGAGAAGTGAGGGGCAGAGCCACTCTACAGACGGGGAAACTGAGGCTAGGAAGTGGTGGAGCGCCCCAGCCTGCCTTTGGCCCTGGGCACCCTTGACCTCGGGAGGCCGCCCCCGACCCCCCGACCTCCCCCACCCCGTGCGGGAACGCCCCTTGCGTTTCTGGGTTTTCAGGGGACTTTTCCTCCTGGGTGCTCACGCTGGCGGGGGGCCAGGGAAGGCCGCGGTCCCGCTTCTCGGGTTACAGCCCGGGGCGCTGAGGCTGGGAAGGGGGCGCGGTCCCCGAGTGGCCCCGCCGGCGTTGGGGGGCGCGGGGGCAGGTCCTGCACGCCAGGAGTCTCCCCCCGCGGGCCTGTCCACGGAACTGCTCCTGGGGCGCCGCGCCCCTCGGGGGTCGTGCTGGTCCGTTGTGTCCTGGTTTTCCACCGTGAGCATCTGTGACAGAAGTCATGGGGTTCTCCCTCCTGTGGGGCCCCCAGTTACCCGGCTGGCTCCGCTCCACATTCTCGGGAGCCCTGGCTGAGGCCATGCCACCGGACAGCCGGAAACACTGACGCCAGAAATGGGCGATGACCTCACCTTCCCCGCCCCCCAGCCCCAAGGCTTGTCCAGACAAGGCCCACAGGAAGGAGGGTGTTTCCCCATGATTGGCCCCTGGCAGGGCTAAGGGGTGGCTTCTCCATGCCCAGTTGAAGGAGCAAAAACCAAGGTCTTCCAGGCCAGACCCAGCACATGGCATTCTAGCTCTTTCCAGCAGCTGGGCCCTGAGGGGTGGACATCCAGCTGCCCAGCAATGCGAGTGAGGCCTTTGTGTAGGTGGTGAGCTCCCCATCACAGGGGGCATGCAAGCAGGTGCTAGACAGGGAGCCCCCGGACCTGGGATCAAGGCTGGCCATGACTACTGCCCTGACCTGCGGGGGGGTTCCCAGCAGGAGGACAAAGGACAGTGTCATGCCAGTTTAGCCAGGCTGGTGGCTGGTCCTGGAACGAGGAACCAACTGGGTTTTCCTGACCCCCAGGGCAGCAGTTAGGAGAACTGGAAAAGCCAGTGAGGAAGGAAGAGGCCTGGGGGGAGGGCAGGGGGTGGACACAGGGGTTCACAAGGGACACACAGGGCTGGAGGCCCACCTCCCTCAGAAGGAAGAGTGGGGGATGGCTGGAGCTCTGGTCTCCAGGGGTTTAAGCTACATTTTTGCCCCCACCGCCGGTCACCACGCAGTTTCCTCTAGGGACAGTGACTTGGGGAGCAGCATTTGTGGTGGCGTCCCCATGAGCACGTCATGTCCTTCCATTGGCCCTGCTGCTCTCCAGGACCTCCAAGCCAGGGCACCCCCAGTCCACCCACTTCTCCCTACTGCCCCCCTCCAGCTACCATAGCCCACCCCTCCCCAGCAGCCAAGGGAGATTTCTAGAAAGCGAACTGGTCAAGCACTTTCCTGCTTGGCCTCTGCAGCACTCAGAATAAAGTCCAGGCCACTTGTCATGCCTCCCCGTCCTTATCACCCCTGCCCTCCCTGGCCTCACCGTCCCTGCACCCTACCCTTCCCCTTCTGGCCTCAGAGCCTCTGCCCTGCTGGTCCCCTGAACTCAGCCCCTCCTCCAGGACCCCAAACAGGCCCCGCCCACGGCTGGCCCCACAGTGGTTGATGGCTCCTTCCTATCCGCTCGATGCCCACATGCAGTCCAGCAGGAGACCAACCACTGCCACCACCCAATGTGAGCTTGGATTCCCACCGGCAACTTCTGACCCTGCATCTGCTTTGCCACCTACAACGGATTCTCAACACAAAATCTGTAACAACGGGGGTGAGAGCGTGCCGCTCCTGCTCACGCCCTCCGCTGCTCCCCAGGAAGGTCCTGTCCTCGTAGCGGGCCATCAAATCAGCCATCCTCCCCTCCTCCCAGCCGGGGCCTTTCCCACCTCTCCTCCCCCAGCCGGGCACCCCCCCCCCCCCCCCCCCCCGCCATGTGCTCCTGGTCCTGCCTCTGACCTCCGCATTCACGCTTTCCCCTGCCGGAGCCAATCTAGCCCCTCCTGCAGGACAGTGGGGCCGCAGGGCTGAGTTCTGGCTAACGGAGGGGACGTGCACACCTCCAGACTCACCATCTTGCCTGGTCTGCCAGCCGGATGCACAGGACACGCAGGGGGAGGCCGAGGCCTCACTGACCAGGAACAGCTGTGTGGGCCTCCGAGCGAGTGAGACACAAATGCGCACTGGGTTCAGTTGCGGGCACTTTGGGATGTTTGTTGCGGCGGCTAGCTGGCTTTCCCCTCCCATGACACATGCACAAGCAAAGGCGAAAGTGCACCTGGGACGGCACCTCAAGGGGACACGGGGTGCCAGTCACTCAGTGGTAAAAGAAGGACCCTGTCTTGGTTCAGAAGATGGGAGGGGGCATCCCTGAGGAGGGAGCACGGGAACTGAGCCCTGAAGGATAGCGGAGAGAACTTATCCAAGAGGGCAGGGAAGAATTTCCCAGGCAGAAGGAATGGTGTGTGCAAAGGCCCTGAGGCAGGAATGAAGGTGCGAGGAATGCAAAAGGCAAATGTAGCTCCCACGGAGGAGCTGGGGAGGAGGGAGCAGGGCCCGCCAGCCTATCAGTTTTCACACCTATTTCCCCTTTTAATATAGCCACCCTTTAAAAGAGGGTTGATCAGGGACACCCCGGTGGCTCAGGTGGTTAAGGGTCCGACTCTTGATCTCAGGGTTTCGAGTTCAAGCCCTGTGTTTGTTTGTTTTTTTTAAGATTTTATTTATTTATTTGAGAGGGAGACACAGCGAGAGCAGGAACACCAGCAGGGGGAGAGGGGAGAAGCAGGCTTCCCGCTGAGCAGGGAGCCCGATGTGGGATCATGACCTGAGCTGAAGGCAGATGCTTAACAACTGAGCCACCCAGGCGCCCTAAGCCCTATGTTTAAAAAAAAAAAAAAGAAAAAAAGTGGGTTGATCATACCTTTCCTGCAGCCCAAGAAACTGAGGTCCCAAGAAGAGAAGGGACCACCTGACCAGCCGGGAAGACCTGACCCGGAAGGGCCCCGGCCCCAGCGTGGGGTGAGGACAGGAGGAGCCTGGGTCAGCACAGGCCGTCGTCCTGCCCGAGTGATCACCCTGGTTGGGGGCAGGACTTCCAGGTCAGACAGTGTCAGTCCCTCCACCTCCTGCTTCCAGAACATTCTGCCCCTCTTGGTGATGATGGGGGCCCACCCTGGGAGGAAGGGGAGGGACAGGGCCAGAGGCAGCACTAGTCTCCATCCAAAAGCCAACTCCAGCTTGTGCGTCAGTTTAGCTTCTGGAGGAGACATTGGCTACTGGGCCCCAGGAAGAGTCCCAGAGGTGGGGCGGGGCCCGTAGACCTGTCAACTGGATTCCACCCCAAGTAACTAATTTGACCCAGGGCTGATGGGCCAAGCGGGAACAGCAGCTCCTTAAGCCTCTGAGGCAGAGGAGAAACCAGGAGAGAGGGAATGGCTGGGGGGCGGGGCGGGGGGGGGCGCGGGGTGCTCGAGAACAAAGGGAGGTGGCCTGTCCCTGCAGCTCTCCCTGCAGGACTTCTCAGAGCCTTTATGTACTGCAGTACACCCACAGGAGCAGCCACACTGCACAGGGGTGCCCACAGAACCCCTGCTGTGAGAATGGGTCCCAGAACAGGAGCGGGGGCCGGGATTCCCTCAGGACACAGCCTGGCATCAGATGGGCCGGCCGAGCTGGAGATCTCGGTCAGACACCGGTTTGCCTGGGGACCCTATGGAAGGCTCCCCACTTCTGGGGCTTCCTCATCTTCACCATAAGACAGGGCCTCTCATCCCTGGGTGTTTAGGGAGGATGGCACCAGAGGTGGCCGGCGGAGATATGGCTCCCTGCCTGGGCCACGGCAATCGTGGTTGTAGGAGATGGACACTCGTGGGGCGAGGTGGGCAGAGCCCCCCTGGAGTGGACCACAGCCCCCTTGCACACGGCCTGCACAGGAAGGACGGCTGGGGGGGTCACGCTGGCCTCACAGCAGATCATCAGGGATGTCCTTTCTCCCCCACTTCTCAAGGCTGGTCACCCCTGGTGCCATCCACGGGTTCACCCAGGCCGCCGTGGATGCCAACGCTGAGCCTGCGGCCCCAGGCAGGAGAGGGACTAGAAGCTGTGACACCCCATTTTCAGGGGCCACCCATTAATTAATTAGGCCCAATGAATAATGCATGCCGCCTGGGGTATATTAATAGCATATTTATCTGGCATACTATGGATAGCATACATTCTCGTCGGAATACTTCACAAATAATTCACGACCCCACTCCTTTCCTGGGCTGGGGGAGAGCCTGGCCAGTGCTTCGGCAAGGGCTCGTGGGTTGCTTCCAACAGCCAAATTTTACATTTCATTACAGATGGCTTTGCCGGGCATGTCGGTAACTTCTCCATTTCCATCCACTTTATTATTAATGGCTTTCCTGAACTGTAGCAGCCCAACGTCGCACACAATGCGTTATAAATATTTGATCCAGCATCTATAGTCTGCCATTTATCATTTATAACGGGTTACAAAAACATTATAAAACATTTACCGCACATTTATAGATCCTTTTCGGCTACCACGACGATGTGTTATAAATACATTATTAATCCTCCTCACGCCATTTATAGGAGACCCTTGTAATGAGGCCTGGCCCACCCAGCCCCTGGTAAACAGAGCGCACGGGGGCTGCGGGGGGGTGGCCGGGCGGCAGGCCCAGGGCCCATGGAAGCCCAGCCGCTTCTGATGGCTGTGTGTCCTTGGCCAGATCACAGCACGTCTCTGTTCAGAGCCGGTCATTCACTGGGCACTTCCTGGGTCAGCCGCCGCTCACTGCCACCCTGAACCTGGGGCTTTACCTTCAGGCCCGTCTCACAGACGCAGACGCAGGCTCAGGGGTTTGCCCAAGGCCACGGCTGAGCTGGTGTTAGAGCCCCGCCTGGTCTGTGCCTTTAGGGTCACCCATCCCAAGGCTGGGGGTGAGAGGTCAGGCGAGGCCGCCCCTGGTCTTACGGGAGCAGGACTGGAGAGCTCAGAGAGTCAGGGTCAGGAGGACCCGGGGCGGGGGCACCTGGGGTGGGGACCCCGCACACTGGCCTCTGACCTGGCAGCCCCTCAGCTCCTGCAGTCACACGCATCCCAAAGGCTCTCGGGGCTGCAAGTCTGGCCCGTGGGCTTGTGAGATGCAGGCTGTAACGCTGACCAGGGAGGAGAGGGTCTGAGGGGTCTTTGGGACCCAGCCGCCCCTCCACGGTACCCCAGCTCCACCTCCGCATCCTCAGGAGGCCCCCCAGGGAGGCTGAGGCCAGGGGCAGCAGTCCAGGTGTGCAGAGCAGGTGGCCGTCAGCCCTGGGACGGTCACAGGGACCCTGGGCCCTGCAGCTGACGTCCTGTGCTCACCCAGATCCTCTCTCTGCCTGTGGCCTGGGACGTCCCCCCGCCGCCTCCTCCTAGGGCCTCCTCTTCCCATCTGGAACGGGTGGGACCAAACCACTTGCCAGAGCAAGTGCGGGCCGGCCCCTTGTTCCCCACTGAGCCCCACCCTCCCCCCCAGGCCAGGAGGGCCCAGGCAGAGAACCGGGGCGTGCGCTCATCACCACTCACACCCGAAGACAGACGAGAGCCCTGTGGCTCCGACTGTAGGTTAATAAGCAGGGTCCTCCCCTGGAAAACTCCTATTCATCCTTCCAGACCCACTTGGCAGTCTACCTTCTGTGAATTCTTCCTGACTCCCCGCGCATGGGCCTTGTGGGGCCCCTGGGGGCCAAACTGGCACTGGGGTCTGGACTGGTGAGTGGGCTCTGGGATGAGGGAACTGGACAGTCCTCCCAGAGCATTCCCTCCGTCCCTCCGTCCCTCCGTCCTCCCAGAGCGAGCCTTCCCAGCAGGTCCTTCATCCAGGGAGGGAGGGGACAGCAGGCCCCGGGGAGGCCTTAAACCACGCCCTCCCCGCCCACACCTGAAATAACCCTACCTCGGCCTGGCTGGGCCTAACCAGGTCGGTCCTCGGTTGCTTTAAGGAGATAAGGAGGCAGGTCCTGACCCAGGACCTGCGCGGGTCTGCCCTGTGAGCCTTCGCTGCCCTCATCCGTGAAATGGGGACGTCAGCCAGCCCTCCCAGGGTGAACGTGGGGACACGGGCCCTGGGGACCTGGTGGGGAGAGATCCAGGCCGGTCAGGGCCCACCCCTTCCCAGGACTGAAAAGGAAACCAGGTGTTTGTCCTGAAGCTGTTGGGGAAACCAGGCGCCGGTCACCATGGCAACGCCCCACCCGGCCCCACCCCTTCGCCGCCGCCGCCGAAGGAAGCCCCCGGACTGGCTGCCCTTGCAGTGGGGCTGGCCTTGGCCCGGCATCCTCCCCGGGGCCTGCCCCTTCTCCTACAGCGAAGGGGGCCGCGGGTCTGGCACGGGACTACTTCGGAGCCCCAGAGCGGTCCAGGCCACACTGGCCCCTGTAACGGGAAGCTCACTACCCGGCTCACCACTGGCCTTCGCTGATCGAGAACAGACGCACGGGGACCCATCCTCGGGGGTCCTGTTGAATGTCCCCCCCCACAGCTGGACCTGGGGACCCTGGGCTCGGAAGGGGGTGGCCACCGCTGAGGAGCTTGGGGGATCAGAGAGACGGAGGCCAAGGTCACGGGTGAGCTCTGTGGCCACCTGTCGGCCCATCCTGGGGCAGCACCACCCCTGTGACCTGCACACCCTCTGCTTTCACATTTCCCCGCCCCCTGCACGGATTCCGTGTCCGTCTGGGCCGAGCCCCGATTCTGGCGTCCCAGGTCCACAGCACGTCCGCCGGAGACGGTGCAGCAAATGCAGGTTCAAATCCCGGCTCGCCACCCACGGGGTGCCAGGCCCCCACGCTGCCGCTGTCGCTCGCACTGCCCCCAGGGGGCTTGGAAGGCCTGGCGTGTGCAGCTGCCATGACCGGCTGCCCCGTGGCACCCGGGCACCCCCTCCACGTGTTTCACGTGGCCACCTCAGCTCAAATACCTTCCACTTTCCTGGCAGGTAGGTGCGTGCAGCCCCTCTCAGCGACAGGGCAACGGAGGCCCAGAGACCGGAGCTCCGCTGCTGAGGGTCATGTGCCCAGGACTGAAGCCCGAGCGGGCACTGACAGCCCGTCTCACCAGTGGGAGCCCCCGGGGACAGCCGGGTGTGAGGGCCGGGCAGGAACATTCACACCACAGCTCCCCCACCCCCTGCTCCCAACCCGGGGTCTGGAGCCAAGACTCCCAGAGACCGGCCCTCCTTCCCTCCCTCAGCGGCTCGGCACACCCTACGAGCCCGGCTGGAACGCCGAGCAGCCCCAAGCCAGGCCCCCACCTCTAGCCGCGGAGTGACGGGCAGCAAGAAGACAGCGAGCCCAGGGTGCTGACCTGGCGGGGAGGTCAGGATCCAAGGCCCTAACTGGGCTGAGCTCCTGGTACCTGCTAGGCCTGTGGGGGCAAAGACCCCACGCTCAGGCCTGGGGCCGAGTGGGCAGGGGCAGGTTGTGTGCCGTCTGGGAGGTGAGGTGACACCAAGTGGGGGGCTCCCCCGCCCCCACGCATCCTCACTTCTGTGCGCTCACTCGCCCACAAAGCCGGGAACCGGGGGGCATGCACACCCCTATGGCGCCCCTTCCCCCACACTTGGCCCCGGCTGGGCGCCCAGATGCCAGGACCTCCGTCCATCTCCCCAGGCGAGGAGCGGCACAGCCGGTGGTCAGGGGCAGACTCTGGCCCCACGGCCCCTGCACTCGCGTCTCAACCATGCCAGTACCGTCCCGAGCCCCAGAGCCTGCTACCGTCTTGCGCCTGTTTCCTGGCACGTAACACGGAGACCGCGTGCCCGGAAACGGGTGCTCAGCGGGGCTGCGGGCAATGAGGTAACAGCCAGTGTCCCAGGAGCCCCTTGCACGTGATGGCCAGAGCCCACACACCGGCGTCAGACCCTGCTGTCCCCCCGCGCGTCTCGCCCGCGTGCCCAGGCTCCTTGTGGTCCCACTGGTGACCTCCACTCCTGCCACCATGGCCAATGCCAGTGACCGGCCTGCCCACGCCCACACCAGGACGTCTGGGTCGTTGCCGCACTGAGGGGGGTGGGCCGCATCTGGGGGCTATTGGAGCTCCCGCACCCCCCACGGCGGAGCTGAGCCCCTGCCTCTCGCCCTTCTCTGTCCGGTGGCTGAAGCACGTGCCAACGCAGTGAGGGGGCCAGGAGGGGAGGCCAGGCCGAGGTGGGCAGGGGCCCAGGCTGCATCGGGCCCTGAGCTCCCTTGGACCTGGACCTTAGGCCCAGAGATGGGCAAGCCTGCTTCTCTGCCTGCTGGGACCCCTCCCACACTCCGGTGCCAGGGGCTCCATGCACCGGCTGACGGGGAGCCCACCACCCACCTGCCGGGGATCCTGGGGCCCCGGGTGAGGAGGCCCCATCCTGGGGCACCGTGTGACATGATCCCAGCAGCCAGGCCGGCGCCCCCCTCCCCCCCCGGAGCCCGCCCTTCTCGGGGTCTCAGGGCTGAAGTGGGTGGGGGCTGAGACTGCCTGCTGGGAGTGGGCGGCAGGCCAGGGTCACGGGCCCCAGGCTAGGCACTGCGAGCCACGCGGGACAGGGACGTGAGAAACGACAGGATCTGGAACCCAGGGGCCATCGTGGGGGCAGGGCCGATAGAGGCCGACCGCCGAGAGCTCAGGACCAGGGAGCAAGGGTGCCCAGGAAGGGGCTCGGGAGAAGGAACGGAACACCAGCCTGCTCCACACAGGGAGGGGCACCGTAGCGGTCCCCATGCGGAGGCCAGGCCAGGCCGGGGTGCAGGGCCCTCTGGAGCGAGGGCAAGGAGCAGGCACCTCTCACCACGCCCAAGGGCCAGTCGCCCCCGGAGGCTGAGGCTGAGGTTCAGCCGGGGCCATCCCGCCTCCGCGCCGAGGCCCAGCGGCTTTGGGGCCGTTTTCTTAGGCACGGCGCCCCCTGGTGGCCCCGCTGAGCAGAAGCAGGCAGGGGAGCTTGCTGGGGTGGGGGCGCAGCCGGAGCCCTCGGAGGGTCAGGTGGGGCAACGCTGGTGCTGCTGGGAGCGGGCGGGGGGCCCTGGGGCCTCATGGGAGGGGCTGACTTCGTGGGGCACTGCCCCCGCCATGCCCCCAGGTCAAAGTCTCAGGCAAGGCCCCCACCTCAGCACTGCAGCTTCACTGGGGTGCCCCCCTCTCGTGGATGGGATCGTCCTGGGTTAGGGCGTGGTTCAGCTGGCTCCTGCGTGGATGCCCACAGCCAAGGGTCCTGGGCCCATGACCCCTTCTGGGGTGGGACGGGAGTTGGGTCCAAGGGAGCCCCCCAGCAAACCCTGCCCAAGAGCGGGAGCAGAGAGGAGACCAGCGTGACAGCAGGGAGCGGGGGCTGAGGGGTGGGCCAGGCCAGCAGACGGGCTCCCCCTCCCGGGCCCTAATCAATCCCCAGGCGACTCGAGGGAGGGGACCAGGCAGCCAGCACTCGGGGAATTCAGAACGTTTCATTTCAACCAGCCCCTTGCCGTGGCTCGCAGGAACATCAGCGCCCGCTTCCATCACTGTGCAGGCAGGGAGCCACGGGCCGTGGGCACTGCTGTGGCGGCTCGGCGCCCCCCCCGCCCGGAGCGGACCAGCAGGCGGCCAGCAGAGGGAGGCTGCCAGGCCGGCTCACATCACCGCCTCCATGTGCAGGATCCTCAGGGCCTCAGAGATCTGGACGCTGGTGTCCATCTGCCCGTACATGCCCACCAGGAAGGCCCGATGTAGCAACACGGCTGCGTGCTCTGTGTGAGAGACAGGACGGACACGTCCGGGCCCCGATGAGCAGGCGGCTCCCGGAAGTAGGGCGTCCGGGCCCCCCGAGAGCCAGGCCTCGGGGAGCGAAGGCCTTGGGGGCACTGGGCACCCTGGGCGGGACAGGCTGGGACTCACCTTGGCAGAGGAGGGTGTACTCGGGCAGGTTCCTGAGGGCCGTCTGCACCACCTCGAAGTCCCGGCTGCCCAGGCAGCACATGAACGTGGGCAAGAAGTCCGCGGCAAAGCTGAGAAGGCGCATACTCAGGTGGGCACCTCTCCCGCGCCCGAGATCACCCTGGAGCACCACGGCCGGGCCCTCAGCAGGCAGGGCTGGGACAGGGCCGGGGTCCGGCGGTGGGGACGCTGGGCTCACCTGGGGTTGTTCTGGATGGAGCGCAGGGCCAGGCCGAAGGCCAGGTTGCGGCAGGGTTCCTCAGCAGAGCTCATCAGCCGCTGCAGGCTGGTCTGCGGGGGCGGGGGTGTTACCGGGGCTCCCCTCCTGTCAGGAGCTCAGCTCCTCAGCCCCCAGGCCTCCCGACAGCAACCGCAAAGAGTCGGCAGGGGACCCCGCTCCCCATGCCCCACCCCCACCGCCACGGCCTCAGGACCCGGGGCCGGAAGCACTGGCGGTCTGCAGGCTCCAGCCCAGAGCAGGGGTGGGCTCCCAGCTCAACTGTGAGCACCCGGGGCAAGACCAGGTTCAGACACGGGGTGCACCGTCCCCCCAGCCCAGCACGCTTCCTACCAGAGGGCTGAGGGCTCCCCTGGCCCCCAGCTCACTCACCGAGAAAAAGCCCAGGATCTCAGGTCTCCGCCGAGACATCTCGTCTATGTCGCTCAGGACTTCCAGCACATCTGAGACAAGCAGAGGGGCACGTGAGGGCCACGTCACAGCCTCTGGACTCACGGCCAGACCCGTGTCCCCAAGCAACCCAGAGGCAGGAGGGGGCAAGCTCCAGGAGCAGAGCCTGAGCTGTGGCAGGACCCCCAGGCCGCACGGGTCCTCACCCCGCCTGCCAGGCAGGGGCAGAGCGGGGGCTCCACAGGGACCCGGTCTCGCCTCTGCACAGGCTCCGCGGCAGCAGGACCCCTGGTGCTCCGGCTGCAGTGTGGCCCGTCCGAATGCTGGCGCCAGTGCCCTCTGGAACCTTCCATGCCTCCTGAGTGCTGGGTAAGCCCGGGAGTCCCCAGCACCTCAGGATGAAAAGCACCGGGATTTGGGCCGGCTTCCCAGTCCCACCAGGCCAGCAACCCCAAATAGTCGCTGGTTGACCGGGAGGCTTTCAGAGGTGCAGGCCCCCCCAGCCCTTGTCTGGCAGGTCTGAGGAGGCCAGCGATCCGTGCTGGAACCACCCTGCCCAGCTGCCTGTCCCTGGCCTCCCAGAGCCACTCCTCCTGCCAGGCAGCACCCGGCTCCCGGTGCTCCTCTCTGCACAGGGACACCGACCCCTAAGCGCACACCCACTTCTGGGGGCCACCAGCACCACGGTGTGCCCAACAGCCCATGTTCACGCAGCGGCCCTGCCCTCCGTTCCCCTGCAAACTGAGGGCCCCCCCCACCAGCCCGCGGTCAGGCCTCCCTTCTGCAGGTGCCCCTCAGCCCCAGGGGTCCCCGATCTCCTGCTGTCTGCAGCCTGCTGCCCAGCGAGACCCCCAGCAGAGTAGCCCGTCCCCGCCTCGAGCCCCTGCATCTTCCCCCTAAGGCCTTCTCTGCCCCCCGACCATGAGGAGACAGCCCCGCTCCTCCTGCAGCCTGGTAGGGACCCTGCTGTCTTCTGGCCGGCAGGAGCCAGGTTCCCAAACTCACCCTCAACAGTCTGGCCCCGGGAAAGCCTCTTCATGTAGGGAGCCATTTCTGCTGCCGTCAGGGGGGTGAACAGGGAGACGCTGACCAGGGGCAGGGAGCCAGCCGAGTTCTCCTCTGGAAGCCAGGGAGTTAGTGCTGCTAGACGGAAGACAACACCGCCCGCCCAGGGCCTGTGGGAGCTCCGGCGGGGGGGCGGGGGGGGCGGGGGGAGCGGCCTGCCAGCACCCAACACCCAGGCTCCAGAAACCGCCTGTAAGCAAGGGCCGTCCCTGCCAAGCAGCCCCCAGAACCCCCCGAGTCCAGAAGGTGCGGTCACTGCCCCAGGCCCGAGCACGATGCCCGGGACGCAGTGGGCGCTCAACAAACGTGCGGGAACCGTGAGCCCGCTGGGACCTGCCTGGGAGAGAGCACTCTTCTCCCCGAGCCTCTCCCCCGCCGCACGGAGCGTGACCTCACAGCAGGAGCAGTGCCAGCCCCGCTGCGGCCCAGACACGCCACAGGGACACGTGTCCCGGGGGCTGGTCCCGGGGGCTGCCAGGCCTGCAGCCCCTTCCCGGCAGAACCCCCGTGGGTCCCACTCACCGTCGCCCTCCTCGTCCAGGCCCTGGTCGGCTCTACCATCCCTGCTGGGAAGGCTCAGCCCTGCAAGGAGGGACTTGAGCATCACCAGATCACTGCTGTCGAAGGACAGGTCGCTGGGGGAGCACAGGTTCTCCGTGAGGAAGACGCCGCAGATGGCAGGCGGGCGGGCGGGGAGGAGGCCAGGCCTTCAGGAAGCGCGTTCAGAACGGTGCCGCACAGACGCAGCCCCGCGGCCCGAGCCCCCGCCACCCTGGGCTCCCGCACTGCATGCGCCCCCACCTCGGGAGCCCCTGACCCGAGCATGGACGTGCCTCCCTGCAGCCCTGCAGCTGGACCCTCACCAGACGGAGCCTGTGCGGGCCGGACACGTGCACACACACACACAACTCACTGCAGCGCGTCCGCGTGTTTCTGCAAGAAGGACACGGCCGCCGGGGCGTTGCAGGTCACGTACTTGTGGGTGAAGTGCACGAACTTGTGGATGAAGGGCGCCAGGTGGCGGGAGGACTTCCTGTAGCTCTGCAAAGCGGAAGCCGTGCGTTCACAGCCGGAGCGCCCCCGCCCCGCCCACCACACTTGCCCGGGCCTCAGGACGGACCGCGGAGGCCCGCAATGCCATCTGCTGGGCGCTGGGCCCTATGTTCAAACTGGCCTTGCCGTTCGTGAGCCGCCAGTGCGGCCAGGCAGGTGTCTAACGAGCACAGCACGCAACAGCAGCTGGCCGCAGGGAAGGCAGCACTGAGCCCGACGGCGGCTCCCGGCCGGCCCCCCGAAGAGCACGGGCCTTCCCCGGGCACACGACAAGCGGGGAGCTGGTCCCCAGGGCGGGTGGCAGAAGCCACCGGACAGGCGGCCTGGCCGGCCCTTGATGCAGGTGCCCCCGGAGCCAGGTCAGGCCCGGGCCAGGGAGCAGAAGGGGGTGGGAGTGGCGGGGGCCGCAGAGGAGGGACAGGGGCACACAGGCCTGGGGAGCGTCCCCACTGCCCAGGCAGACGGGCGGACGCACCAGCAGCAGGCGGACGAAGGAGCGCAGACAGTCCCACAGCGCCCCCTGGTGCTCGTTCTGGAACACCTGCGGCTGCAGCAGCTCCAGGACCCCCAGCACGTGCAGGAAGAAGGTCAGGTGGTTCTGCTGCCGGAACTCCTGGAAGTTGAGGTGGGTGCGGCCGTGAAGGAGCGCAGCGATCATGGGCAGGTGCCTGGGGACAACGGAGAGCGCTCATGGTCCGCTCCCCCAGAAATCCAGCACCCCTGCCAGACCCCGCAGGAAACGCACGCTCGGGGACACGAGACACACAGGCACACCCCGGCTTCCCCACGCGGCCTAGGGCTCGCAGACGTGTCCACCTGCAACCTGGCCACCCTGTCCGTCCCACCCGGTTCTGGGTCTACGAGGTGGTGTTCCTCCTGACCCACCGTCCAGGGCTCTCCCTGGGCCCAGCTCTGGCTCCGTCAGGAAGAAGCCGACAGCCGTTAACTGTGCCCTGTGGTCCACAAGGAAGCTTTTAGACTCCGACCCCGCTCTTGAACAAGCACCTGAGCGCCAGCAGGACGTGAAGAACCACCGGAGGGCCTGCTGGGCTTGGGGTGGGAAGGGCCGGCTGGGGCCTCCATACCTGAGCAGCAGGATGGGGTGGGCCACAGCCAGCTTCCGGCAGGCCATGTTAGCGTCAGCCACTCTGTTCTCCGACGACCGGGAGTCGCTGGTGTCCGCGAGGAGGGTGATGAAGCGGTGGATGAGGCCATCCAGCTGAGGGGACGGGGGCAGTGAGGGCCAGGGACTGCCCACAGCCCTGGCGTCTCACGTGCCTGCCCCACATGGGGCGAGCCCACCGCAGAAGGGCCCCCGACGGGGCTCACTGGGGGGGGTGCCCCAGGTTCCCTGAAGACCTGGCATAGCTGCAGGGTGACCAGAGAAAGCTGTCGCCCCCCCCCACCCTGGGCCCCGTGCTTTCTGGGTGCACGTCAAACAGGCCAAAGCCAAAGCCCCCAGAGCACCGCACAGACGGTACTGAAAGTCAACCCCTACACCAGACAGACACTCTCACTGAACGCCAGGTCACTATGTGCATTCACATGCGAGACTAACATGGCGTACGAAGCATGACCTCAGCTGTCCAAATATGCATAAAAAAACACAAGGAAACGTGGTCATAAAAAAAGAGTACTTCCCAGCATTGAACTGACAAAGAGCAAACGCTACTCGAGGCCAGACCTCGGAAGTGAGTGCGGAAGACCCGTCAGATGCGTGCGCGCCCCCCCCACCCTGCGCGCGCCCCCCACATGCGCCCAAAGGCAGTGAGGGCAGATGGCACGCAGACCTGCGCACGAGCGCGCGGCTGCGCCGTCTGAAGCAGGCTGGTCAGGCCGCGCGGTGCGACACCCCACAGCCCAGCCAGGTCCCGGGACCACGCGGAGCGGAAGATGGCTAGCGAGGCGTGCGGGCCTTCACCGCCCGGACAGAACGCTCCCGCGGCGCGAGCTCCGGGGTCCTCGCCTGGGAGGGGCGGGGAGGGCGCAGGGACACTCTGGGCTGACGGGGGATGCGTAAGGGACGAGCCAGGGGGCCGCTGGGTCAGATGCCCGCCACCGGGCAGCAAGCTGTGCGTCACAGCGCCTTACGGAGAACCGGGGGTGCAGGCGGCCGGCCCCTCTGCTCCGCCCCACAGCCGGGGGGCTGCTCGAAGGAGAAAAGACCGCTTCCGGGCCCTCCAAGAGGTGCGACAGACGAGGGGCGCAGGGCGCGCTCTGCCCCCCGGCGCCCAGGAGGACGGCCGCCCAGACGCGCCAACAGCACTCGTGTCCTTTTTGGTTCTTACGACTGAGGAACTGCGTTTCTCCAGGACCTGGTTTGGGCTTGCACCCCAGCAGTGAAGAGCGGGGGTGGTGGCGAGCCCCCCTCGTCAGGGCCGCCCCCAGCCGCGGCTCACCTTGCAGGTGCTGCTTCCCGTGGCACTTCCACTGTGCAGCAGGGCCTCAGGCACGGGCACCCGCAGCTCCGGCCACTGCAGGTAGAGCTGCACCAGCAGGTCCCGGCAGCGCCTGCCCAGCACACTGCAAGACACGGGTCGGGGCTGCTGGGTGGACGGGCTCCCGCGGGCGGCGGCCCGGGGCCCGCGGGCGAGGGGGAGCCTCACCTGTCGCCCCACTGCTGCATGCAGCCCGTCAGGTGCGCCGTCACCTTCCTGACGCTCTCGTCGTGTCCACGGCAGCAGCTGAGCAGCAAGGGCAGCCGGGCCTGGAGGAGGCTGCAGGCGGCGGCGTCCCCGTCCTGGCTTCTGGCCTCCGCCTCCGCCAGGATCAGCTCCACCAGGCCGATGAGCTCTGCCGCCTGGACCCGCAGCACCAACTCCTCCCGCCGCTTCTGCAATCAGCACCGCTAGTGAGTGGCAGGGCCGGCCGGCCAGGCCCGCGCACGCCTCACCCCACCCTGCAGGGCAGCGCGCCCCAACACCTGCCTGAGGGGTGCGCTGGTCCCTTCCCTGCCAGATCCGTGGAACGTGGATGCAGGCCCAGAGGAAGTCCAGAGAGGCTGAAGGGTCAAACCTGCAAGGACGCGGGAGCTTTGCCTCAGTTTCCAGGCGAGAGAGGAGAACAAAGGGTAGGACGAGCTGTGGTGACATCAGGTTCGGACCACAAACACCACTTCCCGATCAGCTCTCTAGGTACGGCCAGGTCAGCTGTTCCAGGACGTGTGCTGCGCTGCCCCGCCCCTCCTGACGTCCCCATCTCACACCAGCAAAACCAACACTGGCCCCGCCCACCCTCCAGGCCCACTGGCCACACAAGGTGGGCATTTGACTCCCCTGCATACAGAGTGGACAACAGCCACGGACACCATCCGAGGAGTGGACCGTCTGCGCTGGTGGTCGCCCAGAGCAGGGTCACTTGGACCAGGTGGGCTCTGTACCCCCACGGTGGTGACAGCCACTGCAGGAACCCCCTCCAGGGTGCCAGTGAGGGGAACGCTGGGTCAGATGCCCAGAGGGCCCCTCGATGCTGCCGCCAACTGCCTGCCAGGGTGCGGGGAGGGTGAAGGGTGCTCACCTCTGCTCCCGGTTCTTGCCCAGCAGGATGCGGATACACTGATGCAGCGTGGACCAGTTGGACTGGTGAGTGAGGAGGGCCAGCAGGTAGGGTCGGAAAGACGGCACCTGGGGGCCAGGATGACCTTTGCCCTGGGGAGGAAGAACACTGGGGATGGTCCCTGCTAGGCTGATTGGCCACCTAGCCTCGAACCACTGGAAAATAGAGGAAGAGGGATGTTTCTAGAAAGACCCAGAGCTCCTGCCTGGAATGCAGCCCTGGCAGCCCCTGGACCACGTGGGGCCCAGCTGGGGCGCGCTGTAGATGCAACGTGTGCTGACCCAAACCAGCTCCTCAGAGACAGCGAGTGCACACGAACAAACCCAAATCCCCAACTCCTGCTCCCAGAACTCTCAGGGTCTTGTCCAAAGGCCACCGGCCATGCAAGCACCTTGAGAGACTCGGGGACACCGGAGGGTGATCGGGGGTCTCTGAGACGCCCAGTCCCTCCCCACAGGGCCCCACAGGCTCCTTGGGGGACCCATCCCCAGCGGGGTGCCGGTCTCCACTCTCCACGGTGCCTCCTGTCCCTGCAGGAGGCCCTGGGCCACAAAGTGCTGGTCCCCCTCCTCCCCAAGCAACCAGATCCGGCCGCTGCAGTGACTGGTCACCGGGGACAGGACACCCATCCGGGCCAGTGAGCGTCAGGCCCGGGCTTCTGCTGGAACCAACACAAAGAGACTGTCCAGGCAAGGGCTGCCGCGGGACCCCAGCACCCACCACACCAGGTTAGTGCCGGCCATCAGTCCTCGGAGGGGAGCACAGCCCACCTTGCTCCGGGAGAAGAGCAGCCTCTGTTGGAGGTCAGGGCAGCTGCTGACCACCTCCGGGTCTAGCATCTCCAGCCAGTCGACAAGCAGCCCCGAGCAGGGTCCCAGCTGTATGGGCTCCAGGCTGAAGGGAAAGCAGGGAGGGCTCAGAGACGGCCTGCCAGGGCCGCTCACAGACTGGCCGCGGCCCCGCCAGCTTACCTGCAGCTGTCGGCTTCCGACTCCCCTGGGGCCTGGGGCTCCTTCTCCTGCAACAGCAGGGAGCTCACCACGGCAACGGGCCGCAAGGTCGGAGACGTAGGGGCGGGGGCCAAGAGCGCAGCCAGCAGCTCCTCCAGGTGAGGCGACCCCACCTCAATCAGACCCTGGAGGACTGCGGGGAAAACAGCGTGTTCCACGTCACTCCAGCGCGGGCGACAGACAGGCCCCAGACCACCAGACTCCAGGACGGACAGCCCCCGGGCCCCCCAAGGCCAGCAATGCCCGTGTGTGCCCAGGCCAGGGTGGCCAGTGGTGAGCCGTGGCTCGGCCTGAGTCCATCACCGGGGTGGGCTCACCGCACGCACAAAACCCCAACAGCAGAGCCCAGGCCAGGGCTACGTTGCCGGGGGTGGGGCCTTCCTGGCTGACTGCCACTCCTCTCCACAGGCCCCATTTTGGGGGCACCTGGGAGACGGACCTCTGTGCTCTGCAGCCAAGCTGGGGGTCCTCACAGTGCCCGGCCCCGAGGTACCTTTGCCGACAAGCTCGGGTTCCACGCCACAGTTCTCCCCTGACTTGAGGGTGGTGACCACAGCCCGGACGGTGGAGCTGACCACCTCCAAGTCCCCTCGGAATGCCAGGGCCTCGGCTAAGCGCAGGAGCCCGCTCCGCACTGCAGGGAAGCATGTGTGTAAGCCAGGGGACAGCCCTCTGTCTCCACTCCCGTGGCCTGCCCTGTCCCAGGAGCCCCCAGGCCTCACGCACTTCCTGCCAAGGATCCTACTTTGCTCCTCAAAGCCCTAGCTTTCCAACCCTCGGCCACATCCACACCGATGCCCATCGGGGCCCACAGACCCCAGGGGCTGACACCCCTGTATAACGAGGCTATCGCCCCCTCCCCACTGCCCCTGGGGGATTACAGCAAGCCCGAGGGCCCACTCCCCAGGAGTCGGCCGGCCCTCACCGTCGCTGATCCTGTGGCGTGCTGAGTACTGGGCGGCGAACAGCTTGAGCTGGGCCTGCAGGGGCCCCCCCTCCCCAGCGGGGCCGTCCAGCCACTGTAGCGTCTGCATGAGCACTTTGAGGAAGAGTGACGAGAAGCCCGTGTCCTGGGGCACACAGCGCTGTGGGGACGACCCGCAGCTCAGCGCAGGCGCCGGGACCAGCGCGGGGCCAGCACAGAGTCTCTGGCCATCGCGCTGCCCGGGGGCACCAGGGCCTCAGACAGATCCTTCCAAGCCCCATGGCTACTGAGGTCCCCTACTGTTTGTGACCCACCGTCGTGCAGCTCAGAAAGAAGACACCACACATACGCGCATGGACACAAACATCAACACGTTCACACGTTCACGCAAGCTGAGAAGCAGATACGGCAAAACTGCAAAACCCGGGGCACACGCGTGGGCTGGGAGCGATCCCCGGTGCTGCCCCCTGCTCACTGGAAAGCTTCGGGAAGCCAAGTTGCGGGCTCCACGCCCCGCTCCGCAGGGGCCTGCTTCCTCCGTCCCTGAGACGCCACACGCCAAGGCCCACAGACGGACAGAATGGGGATGCTTGGCAGAGCCCGGGGCGGCTGTGGGTGGACACGAGGCCCTGGAAGACGCGCAGCGGCCCTCCCGCGTGGCCCCCGGGCTCTGCCACACACACCCACCTGGTACTGGCAGAGCTGGCGCATCAGAGGGCAGGCGAGAAAGTGCCGCCGGTGCATGGACATCACCAGGGCCCCGCTGTGCGGGGAGCTGAGCAGGGTGGCGATGGCCTGCAGGAGGCGCACAGTGACGCCCGTCACCTCAGGGCTCCCCTGACGGACGCGGGCCAGCTCCTGGCCCAAGGCCTGCTGCAGCGCGAGGGCAGCAGGGCGGGCGCTGGAGCTCTGCCACCGCGGCCCGGGGCTCAGCGGGAAGATCTGCAGCAGAGCAAAGGGCAGCGTCAGGAGGACGCGCGCGGCAGAGGTAGGCCCTGCGCCCAGCGCTGGCGCTCGGTTGGCCAGGCTATGCCGGGGTGCCGCCGGCAGCCCACCGTCCCTGCCGGATGCCCCAAGGAGGCACAGAGCAGGTGCCCGGGACTCCTGACAGGGGCCTGCACGGGGAGCCCCACTTGGGGGAGACCGCAGGCAAGCCCACCGCCCTGCAAACGTGGGCCCCTCCGTTTCAGAGCGGGACCCCGACCCCAGAGGGTGCGCACAGACTGCAGCTAGAGGATAAGGGCGGGGCCCCTTCCAAGCACGGCCCCGGGACTACAGAGAAACCCACTCGAGAGAAAGCGAGCGTGCAGGCGCGCGAGCAGGGAGAGACGCGCTCGGCAGCGAAAGTCACAGGGTGAGGAGGTGAGCACCCACGCGGAGGACCCCGGGCCACGGGCCGCACGTGAGCACGCGCATCCACAAGAGGTGGAGGCACGGGAGCGAGCGCTCGTATGACCATTCTACACGCACAACTCCGGACAGGCTGAAGGTCGGGGACCGTCCGCTCTAGCAGGAGCAGCGCCCTCGTCGGCAGAGCAAGTCAGGACTCCGCTCCTGGCCGAGGGCTTGTGGCACCTGGGCCAGTCCCACAGAGGCCTGGCGCCTGCAGGCACCGCTCTCGGGGCGGAACACAGCGGACAGCCCAGCTGCAGGGGCTCCGTCACAGCCGCCGTTCCGGGTGAGCGCAGCGAGGCACGCGGCAGGTGCGCAGCTCGTCTGCAGTCGCCCTGCTCTGGCCGGGCCGCTGGCTCCAGAGCACCCCCACGCGGATGTGGAGTTCCGGGGTGAAGTCCCTCCCCATCTGGGCCCAGCACCCCGCTTCTGGAGAGACTCTCCCAGGCAGCCACGTCAGTACCTGCAGGAGCATGCTGGCCAGGTCGTCCTCGGGGGCAAGCTCCCGCACCTGGGTCACAGCCCGTGTCCGGCCCTGGCCCGAAGGCTGCTCTGGGCTGTTTTTGGGTTTGGGCACCTCTGCGCTGTCTGCAGAGAAAGCGGAAGAGGCTTCAGCTGATGACTCTCCCCGGCCGGCTTCCAGCGGGGGACGACACGCCCCGCCCCAACCACCCCCAGCCTCACTCGGGCCTGCTGGGGCCCGCGAGGAGCAGGGCCTTTACACAGGAAGCCGGATGCTGGCTGGTGATGACTGTGTGCCCTGGGTCTGGGGAGGCCCCACGGTGCCATGTGCTGAGCTGTGAGGCGGGGGGATGAGCCAGTACCTCGCCGCGGGGGCAGGGAGGCTGTGAGCAGGGAATGGAAGGTCTGGCCTCCGGACGCTCCTCTCTCGTGCTGAACTTCAACCAGGTGAGCCATGTAATCTGCGAGCCAGCAGCCAGCGGTTAAGCACCTGAGCCCCAGAGGAGCGAGGGCCTCCCCACCCCCACAGAAATCTGTGCTGGGAACACCGCCCCCTGGACACCCCAGCACTGGGTTTCACAAGCTCAACTACAGGATCTTTTAGCAAAGGACCAGGTCGTGCTGAGCACACCCCTGTGGCTCCTCCATCGTCAAACCCCAGAGCACGTACAAATGCTGGGGGCGTGCTGGGACAGGGCAGCCCGGCCTCTCCTGAGTGTTCCAGGCTTGACATCCTGCCAGGGTGCCCGCCCTCAGACCATCCCTGTTGCTCGTGCTGGGCCCGAGGCGCTCGGTCGGGGTCTGCGGCAGACTTGAGGACCCCGAGTCTTACTCTTGTCCATGATGTTCTGCTCCAGGGTCTGGGGGTCATGGGCCACCGCCTGGTCCAGGTACTGGAGAAGTTTGCTCATGCTGGACACGGGGATGCCAAAGGACTGCACAAAGAGCAGCAGCTGCTGGGGCTCCAGGTCCTGCAGGGCTGAGAGTGACGCTCACTCGGTCACCCCTCGCTCAGTGCCCCGGGCCCCTCCCTGCCCCAGCAGGCTCACCATCGCTGCTCGGCTCACAGCCGGCTCCCCCACCCCACTCCCTGAGGCTGCTCCTTCCCTCTTGATTCTAGGGGAGCTCAGGGGCTTACAAGGAGTCCAGCTCCTTAAGTGTGCCCTCCCCCGAACTAACCCCACCGTGCACCAAACTGCCTCCCAGACTGCCCTGCACCTGCCCAGGTGCTACCCGACCGGACACTGCACTGGCCACTGTGGGAACAGCGCTCCTCCTCAGGCGGGCCACCCCGCTCCCACTCCATCCTTCCACAACCAGCAAAGAGGACCCGGCCCCTCCCTCTCCCCTCGAAACTCCGTCCTCCGGGACCGCTCACTCCCATAGGGCCCCTCGGCTCCCGCCTGACTGTGAGGGGCTGGCGGGCAGGGGCCGTGCAGCATGGTGCTCGCCCCAAAGCCCAGCACAGCACCAGGCGCAGCGAGGGCCCCACGAACACCTGCTAGAGGACAGAGCCCTGGAGCCTACGAGGCTGCCGAGCCGTCCTCTCCCACGTGCCATGGTGGGAACGCCCAGCTCATCGGGAGGCGTGAGGCCGGCCCAGCCCCATACCGGCGTCCACCAGGCGAGGGACCTCCGAGCGGATCATGCGCAGCTTCAGCCAGTCGGGCAGCAGCAGCGCCTCCTCAGACGTGTCCACCAGGAAAGCCGTGGGCAGAGGCTGCTTCTCCGGGAACCAGATATCCAGCAGAGCCTGGAACTCACCGTCACCAGCTTCGGGAGAGACAGTGTGGTAAGTGGCAGGACAGCTCAACGAGGCCACCCCAACCCCCGCGGTGAGAAGCTCCTGGCCCCCGAGGGACCGAGAGCCGAGGCTGGAAGACCACGTCTCCTTACTGTGTAAGGCGAACGGAGGCTTCGTGGGAACAGGGAAGGAAACCTGTGAGCTATCTAACCCCACGGTTCCAGCTGAGGGCATGCGGGTACTCAGAAACTGGCCAGTCCGTCTCGGGGGACTGACACGGGCTAGCACTGTCCCTAGGCTCCTGGGCTCAGCTGAACCAGCTCCCGTCCTGCTCCCAAGCTCCGGAGACTGCCCAGGGCTGACGCGAGGCCAGCCTCGCCTCATCGCCCCGGGCTCGCCAACTCCCATCCTTCTGAGGGGGAGCATCCTCTTCCTTCCCAGCAGCGCCCCCACGGCACCTATCCCAGCGAGGGGCCCTGTCCCCGCCCTCTCCTCCCGGACACGAGGATGCAGCCGACCACGGCGGCCGGCCAGGAAGGGCTGGAGGGAAGGCTGCCAGGCCGGAGAGTGCGCAGCCACGCAGAGGGACACAGCCCACGGCCAGCAAGCAGAGGGCCTGTGCAGAGGAGCTGGGGCTCACAGCTCTGGGGCTCGGGGCCTGCTCAGCAGGCAGCCCCACCTACGCTTCTACCTCCAGAGACCAAGAGTTTCACCAGCTCAGCTGGCAGTGCCGAGAGAAGCCGACACAGCAAGGCATCGGCTCCCGACGCCACTCCGTGGCGGGCCAGGGCAGCGAGGAGATGCTGGAGACTGCAGGCTTGTCAACCTGAGGAGCTCCACAGCTCCCGAGATCTTTCCTGCCACGGCCTCTCGGGACAGGCAGGGAAAGGATCCTGCCGCCACCCTGCGGAGACCTGCTCAAATCGTGGGTGGGCGCAGGCGTTCTTCCCGCTCTGTGGGCCCCCCCGGCCCCCCGCGGGGCTGGAGCTCCCGCAGTGTGAAGACAGACTGTGGGCACGGACGGACCCTGGGACTGCCCCTCGCGCACCTGCAGGCCACTCACCACGGGGCGGCCCCAGTGTCAGGAGGATGACCATGGCGTGCACCACCAGAATGTGCATGGTGGCCGTCTCCCCGCTGGTCCAGCGAAGGAAGACCTGGTCCTGGGACTCCGACTGCACGGGAAGGAGGAGGGTGGCTGGGCTGTGCCGGGTGCCGGGGGCCCGACCCGGGGAGCGGCCGCCAGACTCACCCAGCTGTACACCTCCTCGCCCTCCTTGCTCTTGCGCATGCGCCTCACGTAGCGGGAGAAAATGGAGAGCAGGGCGACGAGCACGGCGTCCGACTCCGCACTGCAGGAGCGCTTCGAGAACAGGTGGGACATGATGGTGGAGCGCTCCACGACCAGCCGGGCCACGTCCTGGGGGCAGTGAGCACGCCGTCAGAGGGCCTCCCCCACCGGCCCACGCCAGGCCGACAGCCAGCGGCGGCCCACCACGAGACCGCATCACGTGAGCTCACATGGCCACGGCCAGGGTCACCGAGACCCAGCGGCGCATGGTGGGCACACCGACAACGGAGTGGGGGGCCCTTGTGCACACACGGGGACGCAGACCACCAAGCAGGCCGGGCATGGCAGGGCAAGAAGGACACAGATGCCCTGAAGGCGGAGGATGCCCACCTGGCCCCGTGAGCAACGGGAGCTCGCCCTCCTCAAGACCCAAAGAGAAAAGCCCACAGCCACACGCGGACTGACCTGAAACCCGCAGCAACGGTACCGGGCACACGGGCCACGGGCTGTCCCCAGGCCGGCCGCCAGAGCAGACTCGGGCGAGGCGTCAAGGCCTGGGCTGTTGTTCCCACCCAGCCCCCTGGCAAGGAACCCACACGCAGAAAGAACATCGCCCCCAGGGGCCTCTAGGTGCCTGCATCCCACAGAGCCCGGGGCCCACAGGAGCCACGTGAGGTCAGGGCCGGAGCGCGCGGACAGGGCAGAAGGGCCACGAGAAAGCTGAGCAGGAGAGCCAGTGAGGAGGAAGCGGCCGCGCCCGGGGCCCCACCGCCCGCCCTGAGTAACGGCCCCGTGGAGACCCGCCGCACACACCGGGGTTGGCCCAGGGGCGGCCATTCTCCACCTCACGGCCCAGGCACCATCACCCAAAGATGGCAACAAAGCCGGCCAAGCCTCGGTCACCCCAACAGCTATGCACCAAGCACGGCTGGACCCTGGCGCCCTCGACGCTGACTGTGGGCAGAAGGTCCCAGGGAAGTGAGTGGGGCACGTGCAGCCCCGGCCCCCGCCCCAGCCCAGGGGGCTGCCTGCCGGCCCCGCCCAGCCCCGGCCCCTCACCAGCGCCAGATCACTGTGCGGGCCCTGCTCCTCCACGGGTGTGTGCTGGGACAGGTAGACCAGGTAGGCGCTGACGGTCTGCGGGTCGGTCTCCATGTGGATGGCCTGGGCACGGAGGGCCGTGTGAGCCCCACCCGCAGGCCAGCGGCCCCCGCCGCCCAAGCCGTCCGCGGCGCCCACCTGCTGCAGTGCCAGGGCGGTGGTGGGCCGGACGCTGTCGAACAGGGGCAGCCGGGGCAGGTCCCGCAACAGCCACTGGTAGCCACGCAGCGCCTCTGGGTCCCCTGGGTCCTCCTCCATCGGGGGCTCCTTCTCCTCGCCGTCCCGCACACTGCCCTCCGACAGCACCAGGGACAGGCCCTGCAGGCAGACGTTGCCGTGCCACGTCTCGGCCCGAGCCCGCACGGGCGTCTCGGGGGACAGGCACGTGGGCTCACGGCCCCGAGAAGATGGGCGCTGCCCGGCCAACGAGGACGCTGCGACCTGTCACAGGTGCTTGAGCCGACACGACACAGAGGCAGCGCGAGCCGGTTTCAAGTCGCCCAGCACCACAGAGGACCGGGCAAGACCGGTTCCAAGGCCACCGAGTCCCTCTTGGGGTCCGGCTCTCCCAGACAGCACCCCGCCACCCCTTCAGCCCCCGGAGAGCCCAGGGGAATACGTGCCTGCTGAGGTACGAGAGAGGCCCATGCCGGGGAGCGAGGGTGTGGGGGGACAAACGGGCCTCACCTTCATGGCCAGCACCCTGGAAGCCACCTGGGAGGAGCCGAGGCGCCGCAGGAAGTAGTCCAGCACCTCGCACGTGGTCTGCTCGTCGGCCTTGGGGCCCAGCAACAGGTCCTGCAGGCGGCCCAGCAGCTGCCGCTGCTTCTGCTGCCTCTGCAGGGGCGAGGGAGACCCCCGGTGGGCCTGCGGGGCCGCGGGCGGGACACGGCACCCCGGTGGGCCTGGGGTGGGGGGCGAGAACACCAACCTGCCGCTTCTTGGCCTTCTGCTCTTTGCTCTCGCCCTCCTCCTCCTCCTCCCCGGAGGTGGCGTCATCAGCCGCGTCATGCAGCAGGAACTCACACAGGCACTGCACGGGCAGCACATCCAAGGAGCCCTCGCTCGATTGCACCAGGTCGGCCAGCCAGGGCATGGACTGAGACGAGGCCTGGGCCGGGCGACGTGCACCTTCAGCCCCTCACAGCAGGAACCCATCGCGCCCCCTGCTGTGACCCGTCCGCCCACCACCGCACGCTCCCGCGGCAACAGGTCAGGGCCACCGCTCACTGTCGACAGTTGGCTACAGCCAAGGAGTCCGTCCTCAGTGGCCCTAGGTCCCAGGGTGCCCTCTTCTGGCCACGGTCTCACTTAATGCCAGAGCCTGTGGACACCTCGGCCAGGCCCCGGCCCCCTCACCCCCTGCAGACGCCTCGGCCAGGCCCCCGTCCCCCCAACCCCCGGAGCCGCCGGGAACTGGCCTGCCTCTGGATAATGTTGAGGAGAAAATCAGGGCTTCGGCTCCGGCACAGCAGGTGCCCGAGACGCAGGGACTGGTTGAGACCTTTCACTTGGTCCAGGATGTGGGGGGGAGGCCTCCGAGGGGGTCCTCTGAAGGTCCCAGAGAACACGAGCGTGTTAAGAAGCCGCGTGTGCGCAGAGTCCCCGAGTAACAGCAGCAGGTGATGGCAGGGGGACTGCCTGTGTCCCACCTGAGGCAGCCCCCACAAAGGCCCGGCGGTCCCTCTGCCTCCCCAGTTGTTGAGTGCACCCAGCTCCGTGGAGAGTCCCAGGGGCCTCGCTCCCCCACCCCGCCAATGCCCGCGCGGCCTTGGCCCGGGCACGTGGGCAGAACATACTGAGGGTCCAGGCTGGTGAGCTGGGACAGGAGAAGGCTGCTACTCTCGGTGATGGTCTGCTTGGTGGAAGCCGCCGCCAGATGCCCCTCGAACGCCAGGATCTCCTGCTTTTCCCGCTGGGAGGTCTGCAGCTCCCGATTAATCATCTCTGTCCGGGTCTCCTCATCCGTCAGGGTGCACGGCGGGTACGAGTAGTTGCTAGGGACCGAACAGGAGGAACATGCTTCGGTGCCCATCTGAGGCGTGCGGCCACCAGACAGCAGTGCAGGGGTCCAGGAGGGTCACAACTAAAGCCCCGCGCACAGCCTCAGCTGCCAAGCGCTCTGGGGGACCTGGCTGGGCCATCAGCAGTGCCGCCAGGTCGGGGCCCCGGGAGGAAGCCCCTGTGCTCGGCAAGCCGCTCTCCCTCCACAAGACAGCGCACTAGCCACCTCCCGAGTCAGGCCCAGCGGGCGTCAGAATCCTGGACTCCCGCTCACCCAGCCCTCCCCGGGCCAGAAGCCCCTTGCGATGGGCAGGCGTCCCGGCCCACAGGGCATCGGCAGGCGGACCAGCTGCTCCGCCCAGCCACCCAGCGGTCCCAGGTTCGGAGAGCGAACGCACCGCCGGTCACGGCCACGCGTGTCAGGCCCGTCTTCCGGGCCCCAGCGGCAGCCCACTGCATCAGCCCCGGTCACCCACACGCCTGTGCAGACATGGCTGGTTCCCGCCCCGCACAGCTCACAGGTGCACGCACGTGTGTGCACGTGCCACGGCCTCAGGCCCTGCTCCGTCTCAACCACGGCCTTCTGCGTGGTCACCCTCCTGTCCCTCGGGAAGGTGCTGGCAGACGGACCCAGCTCCCACTCCCGACGACTGGCAGGGAGCGTGTCACACGCGCGGCGGACGTCACAGTGCAGTCACCCAGCCCAGGCGCCGGGCACCCATGGCCCCGTGCAGCACAGTGCCCCCCGCGTGGACCCCAGGCAGCGTTCAAGTTTGCACCCGGTCCACCCAGTGCCTCGTCTCCGTGCAGCTCCATCCGGCCACACCCCCTCGCCGAGTGCCACCAGCCGTCCACTGACCTGCCCCCACGACCCCACCTCAATCCCACTCCGTCTCACCCACAGGAGAGGGCGCTAACATGCAGCAGACCCAGCTGGACTGGGCTGGGTCTTCTCTCTCGCTACGAGAAAGCGAACCCCGGGCGGCTACGCGGCAGCAGATGCTTCGGAGCGAGCCGGGGGCTCTGGGTCTACTCTGCTCCCCAGCGTCCGCAGACAGGGCCTGTCCTCGGGGGCCCTGCTCCCAGCAGTGCGTGTGCTCACTTACTTGGTCATCACCATTTCCATGAGCATCTTCAGCGTGGGGTACTCCTCCCAGGCAGCCAGCCCTAGGGAGCAAGGAGACAGCAGGTGGCAGCCAGAACACGGAACTCCCGCCCCACCTAGGGTCCCGGCCCACCACCCAGTCCCCGGCCAGGCTCCACTCTGGGTCCCAACAGGCAAGGTGCCCCGACAGGACGTAAGAGCAGCACCAGGCACGGGTGACCGCGAGCTGGCCGGGGGAGGCTCACCGATGTTCTCGGGGTTGAACGCTGCGACCACCAGCAGGAGGGGCCACGCCTTCCAGTAGAGGGTGGAGATGGCCAGGTTCGGAGGCTGGTACCTGAAACGCAAGGACACTAGGGCGTGGCTCGGCCTCGGGGGTGCGAGGCAGTGATGGGAATCGGTACTGACCAGGGTGGAATGGCCCAGAGGCGATTTGGTGATGGACCAGCGAGGGGACTACTTCGAAGATTGAAATGTGGACACCTGGGCCTCCACAACCCCCGGATCTGGTCATCCAGCAACATTGGCGTCCCCAGGAAGGGCACTGTGGGCACCACTACGCTGCCCAGAGCCCAGCACCGGGACTCGCTGCCCAGGTCCCCGAGCCGGCTGAGCCCTGGCGTGCCGTCTACAAAGTGGGAACGAGGGTGGTCACGCTGCGAAACCTCAGTGTTCCTTTTATTCTCTCCCTCAGAAAGCCAGAAAGAGCCCTCTATCCACCCACACAAACTGCACCACTGCCACCGTGATTTAAAAATCACGTTTATGACGCACTCATGCTCAAAGTGCAGTTCTTTCAGGTGATGGAACGTTCCAGAGGGTGAAACAGAGCGTCGCTGTTGCAAAGAACAAAGGAGATCTGAGAAGCTGACTTGGAGAGATGAGCAAATGGGCTGCCACGTGAAAGAGAGGTCGGGAAGCAGAGCACGCGTTAGCAACCTAAAAGGGCAACGAAGGCAACGAAGAAGTGGATCCTGGGCATGATAAAGAGCAGCAGAAAGAAAAAGATACTTGGGTACAAACGTAACAGGGAACGCGTGAGACTAACCCACTAGAAGCTACGGGACGATGTTGAAAGAAACAAAAGATCTAAACGAATGGAAACCAGAGCCTTAATATCGTGACCGTGGCCACACTCCTCAAACCCATCTGTGAAGCAATACCCGTCAAAGCCCACGGGGCTTTTCTTTAGAAATTCTCTAGAAGCTGACCCGAAAATTCATGTGGAAACGCAAAACAGTCTTGAAGAACAAAGTTGGAAGACTGCTACTTCCCAATTTCGGAACTCAGCGCCGCCCACAGGCGTGAAGACGGTGGTACGGACGTGGGACAGACACACAGACCAACAGACAGAACCGAGAGCCCAGAAGAAAACCCACACATCATCGTCACCTGATCGCCGACCAGGGTGACAAAACCTTCAATGGGAGAGGGAACAGGGAACAGCCTTCAACGCACGGTGCTGGGACCACGGGCTGTCCACGTGAAGGAGAATGAAGTCGGACCTCACGAGCTAAAACTCTCAAGCCCTTAGGAAAACACATGAGAGAGCTCCGTGGCCCGGGTCAGCCACCAGAGCCACGCGGCAGCAGAGTGGCCCACGGGGCCACGTCGTCAGTGCATCCCGCACGGAACAGAGCCGAGGGCCCCAGACAAGCCACGTGTGCGCGGTCAGCAAACAGCGCTGGGGCAACGGCTCATCCACCTGTGGCGGAGTGAACCTGGAGCCAGCTTCTCCCTCCACCCACAAAACTAGCTCGGGGGATCAAAGGCCTAAGTTCCAGAGCTGAAACTGTAAAACACAGAGGTACATCTTCACGATCCCGAATGAGGCAGTGGTTCCTTAGAAATGACACGAGAGGACAGGAAATGGGAGAACCCCAGAGGAGCCGGGCTTTCCTGGAACTAAAGCGTTCGTCTCTCAAGGGCTCAAAGGGCACGATCAAGAGCCTGGGAAGACGAGCCGCAGGCCAGGAAAGACACGTGCAAGTCACAACCCGTTCGGGGTCTAGATCCAGGATGTATAAAGAACTCCCAAAACCCAACGACAAAAATCCACACCACCCCATTTAAGAACAGGTCGAAGAACCCGACAGACATCTCTCCCGACAAGACAGACGCGTGGCTGCACGGCACAGGAAGAGAGGCTCTGCGCCGTCGGTGCTCAGAGGCGCCCGTGGGAGCCACGGCGTGACAACTCCACACACCCGCCGGGACGGTGAGCACAGAAGACTCGGGCGCGGGCGTGGCGAGGACGCGGCGGGCACTGCTGTGGGCAAGTCGGCAGTGCCTCCGTTAACCCCGTAACCCCACCACGTCCAGCCTCACGGGCGTCTGCGCCCGTGGCCGCGGGGAGGGGCGGGTGTAAGGGGCGAGGAGCACCTTACCCAGGCGGGAGCTGGATGTTCTCGGGGTGATGGTAGGTGCACAGGTTCAGGACCGCGTCGATCAGCTGGATCCTCTCCACCTTCAGCACTTGCACATCTGAAACCCGAGAGCCATACGGAGCTTCCAGAAGCCCACTCACATGCACCAGGGGGCCCCGAGGCACAGGGTTCAGGCTGTGGAAGGGCAGCAGGCAGACGGGACCTCTCTCTCCAGCAGCTGAGGGGCACGGGGGGACAGACAGGGGGGCCCGAGAAGGGTGGGGCACAGACGCTGGCCCAGCAGCGGCCAGAGACGAGTCGCTCTCTTGGCCTGAGTGCCGTCCTCAGGACTGCTGGCGCGGCCCTTTAGAGGGGCAGACACAGCCCTGCCACGGTGCATCACATGGAGAACGTGCGCAAACCCCAGGGCGAGCTCCAGAATCACGGCCAGAGATGCGCACCTCCTACCCCATCCCCAATTCCAGAGACCAGTAGGGTCCACCGAGCAGGGGCTGCAGGACGAAGCAGACCCACCCGAGCAGCCCGAGGGCACGCACGCAGGTGCCCGGAGCGGAGCCCGGCTGGGGGAGGCCAACACTGGGGGCGGTGCGCGGACAAAGTCTGGAGAGACCCTCACCATCTGCTTGCACGGCCGCAGCTCGTTTCACCAGGTGGTCGGCAAGCTCCATGGCATCTGCGGGGCCCAGCGGGAGCTCCCGGGACAGCCCGATGACCAGGATGCGCATCAGTGTGTCCTCCAGGATGGGCACCTCCGAGCAGAGGCGGAGGAAGAAACTGCGGGCAGAGCAGGTAGAGGCTGGGCTTGGTGGGGGGCTGCACGTGCCCCCCCACCCCCGGTGCGGGGGAAGCCCCAGCTCGGAGTCTCAACGGGACAGGGAGGAGGGCAGCCATCCCGCTCCCATGCTCCCTTGCTCCTGAGGCCTCCGTGGACGAGGCCTGGCCATGCCAGGGAAGAACGTGAGATGGTGCGTGACCCCCAGGGGCAGACACACCGGCCACCATCCACAACCTCTGAAACCGCAACACAAGGAGCGGCAGAGAGCACGGGAGGGTAGGAGCCACGCAAGCTGGACTGGGCACCAGGGACCCAAAGGTGAAGACAGCTGGGAGCCACTCGAGAGCGCTCGGGAGGCGGGGCCACAACACTGACCCGGGGAGGAGGTCGCGTGCATGTGGCTGCCTGGAGGCAGAGGGAACAGTGGGTCTGAGGGTCCCGTGGGCACGGGTCGGCTGAAGCCCTGGGAGTGGACGGCAGTGCAGGGCCATGGCAGGTACAGCACGTGAGGACGGGGGGCGGGGGGACAGGGATGGCCATCAGGAAGAACAGACAGAGGTGGGGGCGTGCTCGGGGGAGCCCTGGTGTCCGTGGTGCTCACGGGAGCAGACCCTCCACCGCCCCGTGCGCGCGGCAGGCATGCTCACTTGCGGTCACTCTCGGGGGGCCAGTTGTCCCACTTGTAGTAGGTCTCCGGCTGCTCAGTGAAGAGCACCTTGTGCAGGCTGTGGGGGACAGAGGGGCTGTCGGTGCGGGTGCCCCGGGGGCTCTCCCCGCCCCACTAGGCCCACAGATGCAGGAGCGGCACGCTCCAGCAGGGGCTCCCGGGGAGTCTTCTGGAGCCTCCTGCAGCCCCGTAAGGCTGGTACACCGGACCCCAGAGACGGGCCCGTGTCCCCCGGCTCGGGGGCACATCTCTGGCTGAGAGGCCGGGCCAGCGGGCTCCCACACCTGGCGTGGCAGGTCCCGTGGGCGAAGCACAGGGAAGGGCCGCCGTGGAAGCAAGCCTGGCCCATACCAGTGCACGTAGTCCTTGGGGGCGAGCTTGCTGATGGAGGGGACAACGGTGTGCAGCCACCACACGGCATCCCGCTGGATTGCGGCAATCTGGTTCTGGAAGGAACGCAGCACCTCGAGGTCTGAAAAGGACACGCAGGGTTATGGTGCACCTGCATGGCAGCCTCCGGGCTCAGGTGCCAGGCGGGTGCAGGGACAGGAGCCTGGGCATCACAGGGCGTTCTGAGCATCCATCTCTGTGCCTCCTACGGGCTACGGGAGGGACACACAGATGGACGCTGACGCAGCTGGAGAAACGTTCAGGGAGCCGCGTAAGCCTCCGGTAGGTTGGAGAAATCCTAGATAAACGAAATCCCCAAATTCCAAATGATTTCATTTCTAAAGTTTTCATGACTTTGTTAAGACACTTGAGAGAGCTCTGTAGCCAGACTCCCGGCAGGCTTCATGATGAGGCAAAGCAGCAGAAAGACCCACCCACCCTGCCCTCCTGCCCTCCTGCCCTCGGAGGTGGGACTATGAGCCTGAAATGGCCCCCAGTGAGCAGATGACTGAAGCAGCCAGCAGGCCCTGGGCCCAGAGAACAGGCAACGGCAGCTTCCAGAAACTCCCTGAGTGTCCGGCGGTGCTGGGCAGGGCCCCCAGGGGACGGCCTGCAGCCTTGGGAATGCCCCCCATCCCTGCCCTGGAGCTGGGTGGTGTTGGGTTTGTCCTGGGTCCTTACTCTTTTTCTCTCCTTTGTCCCAGGCAGTGCCGGCCTCCTTCACCTGGGCGGTGATGCCCAGCATCATGGCCACGGCCAGCACGTCTGTGATGTGCACTACGAACCGCTCCTGCAACCACAGCCCCACACAGCCAGGTTCGTGTGGGGCAGGGGCCTGCACCCCAGAGGCCCGGCTCAGGCCCCCAGCCCACGAGCAGCCGGCCCTAGAGGACGCCCAGGGAGCACCATGCCTGGAGACGGCCCACGGGAGGAGGTCTGGGGACCAGGAGCAGGTCGGCAGCAAGGCTCAGACCACAGAAGGTTCAGCCGACAAAGCTGGGCAAGGCCCACCCTCCAGAGCGTGGGGCCATCTGCCGACTCACCCACGTGGCCCTCAAGACCCTCCACAATCTGCCCCCGTTCTCCTCCTCCCCATCTCCCTCCGCACCTCAAACTCTAACACCTCCCTGGGGCAGACCTGTGGCCCCGCCGGCTCCAACTCCATCCCACCTCCAGGCCAGCCGGAAGGTCGCCCGCGTGCGGCTATCCCTCCCCCACACAGAATGGACCCCAGGCTGCCCTCTGGGACTGGCCGCTGGCCGCACGGGATGCCACCCACAGATGGCAGGAGAGGCCGCGGAGCGCAGGAGGTGAGGGGCAGGCCAGCTGGGGTACCTTGAACTCCATGTCCAGGTACTGGGGCTCCTTGCGCTCCTGCATGAGCCCGAGGCAGAAGGCCTGGAAGTTGACCTCGTGCTTGGTCTGCTTGATGATCTCCCGCAGTAGCGCCCGTGAGGCCCGCAGGTAGTCCTCCTTATTGGTCAGCAGGTCCTGGAACACCATGGCCAGGAACTGGGAGGAGAGAGGACACGCAGGGAGGTCACTCCCCACCGCCGCCAGCTCCCCTCCCGTCGCAGGCCTGCCGTCGGGGCCTCCCTCGGCCCTTCCGGGAAGACGCCCCGGTTTCCCTGGAGCACGCCGGGCTCAAGCGAGCACGACTCGGCTTCCACACTGGCCGCTCCCGGACAGCAGGGGACATGGCTTTCGCTCTCCTGGCAGCTGGCTCGTGGGGGACTGGTCCTCATTAAATGAGGTGCCAGGTTAACGAAGACACTCGCTGGGGGTGGGGCGTGCCGGACACCTGGGCGGCTGGGATGGGCGGCGAGAAGCAGCACGACGTGCACCTGCTGCTGTGTGCGCATCCGAGCCATTTAAAGGCCTAGCTCGCTTCCGTAACAACTGAGGCTGGCGCCACCCCGGCTCTCCCTTCAAAAGCCCCTGGAATCCGGGACCCAAAGGCCGCACCAGAGACGCCGGCCTGGGTTGGGAAAGACCAGCCCTCAGGACGGCGGGACAGGCCTTGGCTTGGAAACAGGTGCCTTTCGGGGGGCTCAGTGCTGCCTGCTCCTGAACGAGCCCAGCTGTAGCCTCTGAGGAAGGCGCCCCTGGCAGGGCTGCCACCCCGTGCACCTGAGCTGCAGTCGCAAGCCTCCGTGCGCTGCTCCCTGGGCCCTCTGCCCCCTCCCAGGGCTCTGTCCACGCAGCCCGGCACCCCGCCCTCCTCTCCGGCCTGCAGCCCCGCCGCCCGGGGTGGGGCCGCTCTGCAGCGCACACACGGAAGGCTGCCGGCGCCGCAGCGCCCTACCTTGGGCGCCAGCTCCGAGCTGTGCTGCAGTACTGTGTACAGGACCTGCATGTTGTTGGGGTTCCGGGCGTTGGAGAGCTCGTTGAAGACCACAAACTTGATGGTGGTGCCCAGGTTGTCCTTGTGCGCGCTCAGCAGCTCCCTGGACACAAGGCGAGCCAAGGGGCACTGGCGCGGACGCGGCCACCCGCCGCACCCCGCCCCGCCCCGCCGTGCCCGCTCCTGCCCGGGCCGCACCTGACACACAGCATGTAATGGTTGAGCAGGACCTTGGGCTTGAGGCGGATCTTGATCAGGTGGGAGATGACGTCCATGTCCTCAACGCCGTGAGTGCTGCAGTTCATGCACACGGACATCAGCAGGTCCTGGGCTGGCCTGGTCAGCTGCGGGGGTCCGGGCAGCACCCCGTCAGCCTCACACACAGAGCCTAGGAGGAGGTCCCCGTGGGCACGGTCCCGCCTCCCGGCCCTCACCTTGGGGTTCTGCAGCCACATCTCCAGCCTCTGCACCGCCATCAGCCGCACCTCCTTGTAGCCACAGGTGGAGGTGAGGAGCCGCAGGAGGTTCCGTGAGACGTTGTCGATGGGCTGGCGCCGGTTAAGCTGGTCACGGAGCATGTCGAGGACGTACTCCTCCACGCTCTCCGCGAGGTCGTCGTACCTAGGCCAGAGGGCGGGAGGAAGGAAGGAGGGCTGGCTCTTCTCAAGGGCCCACCCCACTGGCCTTCCAGCCACACACTGGGCCCTGCGGGCAGGGGGCCGCACGGCGTGCCTACCTGGGCATGAGCTGGCCCTCCTGCTCGGGGCTGAGCTTCTCCTCGGCAATCAGGAGCTCTGTCTGGCTGTCCTCCTCCTCCGTGAGGGAAGGGTGAGGGCTGCTCCCTGCAGACCGAGCCACTCGTGGACACATCCCCCAACTGTCCTGCGAGCCCAACCCCCACCCACAGTGGGCTCCGTGGAGGGAGGCGACCCCAGCCCCTCCCTCACGGACTCTGTCCTCTCCCCAGCCCGGCCACCCGGCATCTCTTACCAGCACTGAGATCCCCGCCGCTGCGCCCCACCTCCCCCTGCAGAAGCATGGTCTTGGGGGGCATCTTGGTGTTAAACGCCGTCTGGATGTTGTCCACGAAGGTCTTGCAGTGTGGGCTGTCCACCCAGATCCGCTCTCCCAGGGAGTCTTCGATGTACACCTGCACGCGACAGACGTCCACACTCCTGGCCCCTGCCGGGCAGCTCGCTTCTGTCTACCCTCTGCTGCTCCCAAGACAGGTGCTTCCCCGAATGACCTCCCCAGTGACCAGTGCAGGAGAGAGACGCCTCGGGCCGTCAGACACGCAGCCTCCGGAGAGAGCACACTCAGGTCGGCCTCTTTTTCCTCCTGGGGCCCAGCACTCTGCCCCCATCACCCCAAGCAGCGCGGAGGTCCCAGGGGAGCCCCCCAGGAGAGGCGGACCCACCTTGACGAAGATTTCCGGCCAGTTCTCATCCTCCTCGTATGCAGCCATGAGTAGGTTACAGGCCAGCACGGACACCAGGCTGTTCCCCTTGGCCTTGAAGTTGATGGAGGCATCCCGCCGCAGCAGACTACACAGAGCCTGCGAGAGACGGCATGTCATCGGGAAAGCGGTGCCCTGCACATGGGGCAGAGCCAGCGAGCTGCCAGGGGAGGTGGCCTGAGGTCGGGGGGGGGGGGAACCGCAAGGCCAGAGCGAGGGCCTCACCAGGCCCGCCAGTCCTCACCTCGATGACACCCTCTGTGGCGAAGATGTTGGGCTTGATCTTGGCCAGATACATGAGGCTCAGGTAGAGTGCGCCGTCCGGCTTAGCCCGGGTGGCCTTCAGCTGCTTCACGGCCCCACACAGCACGCCCTCGATCCGGCCATCATTGCCGTCCAGCTCGGCGGCCTCGATCTCGTCCAGCAGCGCAGAGGGGGGCACTGGCAGGTGTGGGAAGGGCATCGTCAGAACCCGCCTTCAGGGTCCCCCCAAAGTCAGTGGACAGCAGGGCAAACCCGCACAAGCTCAGCGAGTGAGGGTCTCAGGGCGGACAGCAGCAACATCCGGGGACGGAGCAGGCAGGTGCCGCCCGCCTCACGGGCTGACCCAGCCAACGACGGGCCACAGCGGCAACAGCGCCCTCTAGCCTCCAGCGCTGGCCCAGCCACCTCCAGACCCCTCCCCACCTCCCGCACGGCTACCCTGGGGTTAGCTGTTCCTACGTTGCATTTTTCTACAAATCGGCTTTTTCTAAGTTTCCAAATTAACTGGCCCAATGCCATTCATCGCCTTTTCTCCTCTATCAGCGGCGGCTTCTCAGCGGCTCTCCCCTCCTGTCCCCGCTGACCCTGCCTCTACCCTCTCCTCAGATCCGCCCCGCACAGGGGTTTCTGCTTCAGTAGTCTGCAAACAACCCTCTTTGGGTTTTGACCTTCTCTCCCGTGTTCACTTCTGCCATCTTTTGAGCCCTTCTTTCTTTCCGCCGTCTTGCTTCGGCGGCACACAGAGCTCACCGACCCCCCTGCACCGCCAGCCTCCCGGGAGCGTGCCAGGTCCACCACGCCTCTTCCCGGCGCTACACTCGGTATCACTCACAGTTTGTAATCCCCACTGTGGCGTCTTCTTGGACCCGAGAGATTTTCCCCGGGGGTTTTTAAAGACGCAAACACACAGAGAGAGAGGTGCTGCCGTTGGTGTGAGTTAACTGTGCGAGGGCAGAGGATTGAGCGATACCCGCTGAACACTTTCCAGGTGTCCGGGACACAAGGCAAGCAGGCCGTGCAGACGCACCGGACTCAGGGAAGACCTCGACCTCCCGTGTGCCCGGGGCTGCGCTCGGCTGTGTTCCACCTTCTGTTCACTGATGACGTTTGTAAAGTGCTTCATCACTCAGAACACGTTTTTCATAACTGCATTTCATCTGATCTCCAGAAGCAACTTGTATGGGAGACGTCAGCCAGTAACTGGGAGAACTGTGGTGCAAGCCGGGGCCTCAGCCCTCGGTGCCAGGGGCGGATGTCGCCCCGGGAGGGTTGGGCATGGACGAGAGGTCTGATTCATCTCCCAAAGCCCAGCTAGCACCAGCCGTGTCTTCTGCTCCTCATGCCCCGGGGCTCCCCGCTGCCAACTGCATCTTCCCCGCCTGCCAGCTTGGGTTCTCGCCCCTGGGAGCTGCCCAGACCTTGCCCGTTCCCTGGGCACAGTCCCATTCTCCAGGCTGGATGCCTCGCTCAGCAGCTTATTCTCCAACATCCTCAACCACCCGTCAAAACCCTGTGCAGCTTTTAGGGCTCAACTTCACAAATCCCTCGTGAGCCTTCTGTGTGTCAAAGCTGTTGTGTGACTATCTCTATGCTAAAAACCTGGGGCTGGCTTGATATTTAGAATCTGATCTATGGGGTATCGTGGAGCAGCTAGAAATAACCAATGGGAAGATGACACAGAAAAGCAAGGGCAACCTGAGGTGTGTATAGATTAAAAAGCCCTTCCGTAAATAACACAATTATAAGTAATTTCTAAAAAAATTTTCTTGGACATCATTAACGTTGTAGTATTACTTTCCCAACTAAAGAGAACTTTAGTTGGGAGCTCTTCGTCGGTAGTAGAGATTACTGAAGTGCAAACGTCCACAACCCAGGCAGAGGGACGAACACACCGGAACACAGAGCCCGCAAGAACAAGGCTCTGGTCTCAGTTTCTGCTGATCCCCACTGCGTGGAGCAGAGCCTGTCACAAAGGAGGCGCTCAGCAAGGACATCAGATGAGCCACCGGGCAAAGGAAGGACGCTGCTCCCAAAGAAGAGCCGCCGTCAGCGCAGCAGGGGGCCCTCCACGACATGGGGACAGCCGAAGAGCCACCATCCGCCCACCTCCCTGCTGACGGAGCGCCGGCACAGCCCGTGCCCACTTCGCTAAGAGCAGGACGCTGAGCTCACCGCAGGGATGGGCCCTGGCCAGCACTTGTGGGCCCGCAGCATGCGGGCCCGAGACCCGCCTATGCCACGCCTATGCCACCCAAGCTGCCGCGGGTCCCGTTAATATTTCCCCATCTCCGTCACAGAGTTTGGAAGCACACGTGGGGTAAAGGCACCTGCGAGAGAAGTGCTCTGCAGAACAAACTCCCAGATGTCTCCTCTCCACCCTTCTGCCTGGAAGCAGCCTTCAGCGACCCCCAGGAGACGGGCAAGGTGTGGGGTGTGCTCTCTGGGAAGCTCAGAAACGGACTTTACCTTCGATTGGGACCACAGATGGCTCCTTAATGGATGGGGAGATAGCACGCTTTTCTGCCACTGCAGCCTCAGCCAGGCGCCCCAGGGCACTCAGGGGGGGTGTGGACGAGAGTTTGGGGCGCTTGGTGAGGCCGGTGAGGGCGGAGGCGCCCGCCAGAGCGGCTGCAGCGTCCCGCTTGCGCTCGGAAGGCAGGCCAGAAGGGGCAGGCTTCAACAGGGTGGACGCCGTTTTGGACTCATTGGCCTGACCCTTAGAGCCCAGAGCAATGAAGTCTCCCGGTGGAGGGTGCCCTGCAGAGAAGGGAGGTGGAGAAACGGGCCCTTTACGCGGTGCGGCGGTGCGAAGGGTGCTGGAGGCAGACGGCAACCTCGCGCTGTCTCACGGGGGCCTCCACCAGGGTCAGGCGGCCAGCAAGCCCGGGCGCAGCCGGTCCGGTGCGGTGGGCGACAACAGCGCCGACGGTCCCGCCGCGCTCGCTACAGACCAGGCCTCAACAAGACCCTCGACGGGCACCGCCCGCCGGCTCTGCAGACACAGCCCGCGGGGACAAAGCCGGATCTGAAGCCACGCGGCCCCCCGCCCCGGCCCCGCCGCGCCGCCGGCGGCTGCCTGCTGCCTCGCGTGTGCCCAACGGCAGGGAGCCCGCCTCCCGGAGGCCCCGACGCCCAGGAGCCCGCACCTGACGGCTTGGCCGCCGCGCTGGGCCTGCGGACCGTCGCGGGCTTGGCCCGGTTCATCCCGTCCCCCGCCCCGCGCTGCGGCTCGCCGCCGAGGGGTCACCCGAGGAGAAGGCCGGCGCCCGGTCCGCCGCCCCTCGCCGGCTCGCTCATTCATTCGTCCCTGGGCCGCCCGGGCCCGCGGCGCGCGGGCGAAGGGGCCGCGGCCCCGCCGGGCGGAGCGACTCAGGGAGGCCGCGCGAGGCCCGCCTCCGACCGGCCGGGGACGGACCGCTGTGGCCGGCAGCCGCGACCCACGCACCGCGGTGCCAGAACACCGGCGCCGCGCCGCCGCCACGGCCGTCCCGGAACCGGAAGCCGCCTCCACCGCCCTCGGCACCCAACTTCCGGAACAACCGGAAGCAAAACCCCGCAGCGGGGGAGGGCGCGCGGGCGGCGACGGCGGCCCCGCGACGCCTGCGTGCCGCCTGCCGCGCCCTCTGGCGGCGGGAGGCCGGCGGGGCGTCGCTGCCGCCGATCCGTCGGGCACCTGCTGTCTGCAGGTGAGGGTGACGTCATTTAGTGACGCTCCCGAGGACACGCAACAGGGGAGGGGGGCATGGAGATTCTGATCCAGACGTGCCGCACCTTCGGGGTCCTGCTGTCCCATTTAGTTGTCAAAGGGCAGGTTCTGGGGTCCCCACGGTGGGACGTGAGGAGGGACCTAGGGAGGGCTGGGAGTGGGCGGGGGTGGGGAGGGAGAGGCATCGGTCCCAGCCTCAGTTTCCCTGCCTGCACCGTGGGGCTCTGCAACCTCTCCCAGTCCCTTTTGATGGCAGAGGATGTGTCCACCCTCCCAGAGTGAGGGCTCCATGGCGACAGAGAACCCCACGCCCTCCTCCTCTAGGGGGTCTCTGGCTGCAGCCCCACCCCACACCAGGAACGAGGCCCCGAGCAACTGTCGAGCAAGTGTCCCGTCCACAGCCCCGCACTCGCAAGCCGGGTGCCTTCCTGTATGGAGCAGATGGCCTGGCGTGAAGGGACAGGCCCCGCGCACAAACACTGAGCTCGAGGCTCCTACCAGACCGGGTGCTTCAGCAAGGCAGCGGTCAGCGGTTAAGGGACCTTAGTCCGTTGTGGCTGCAGGCAGGAAGGGCTGAGCTTCAGGGGAGAAGGAGGGTGTGGGGCCCAGGTGAAGACTGGCAAAGGGCACGCAGTGTGGATGCATGGCCAGCTGTGTCCATGGGCGGGCAGGGACCAGAGAGGGGAGACGCGGCCCAGCCTCCTGATGGTCTCGCTCACAGGAATGGCTGTGGGTCCCGGTGTGTATCCAGAGGGACTCAGGACGGCTCACCATTGCAGGCCCTTGTTGGCCCTGCCTGAAGTCCCTCTGTCAGCAGCCACTGGTAGCGGCCTTTGTCACAGGGAGAGGGTGTCACTCAGAGCCCAGAACCGTGCTCCCTGGTGTGGCCGGTGCGGCCCTTCTGCCCACCTTGGGGAGGAGGGAGGCGGCAGTGGGGCCACCTTGCTGGGGGTTAGTGCAGGGTGTAAATCAGAAAGCCTGTGGGAGATGCCCGGCGCCCGATAGTGCTCGCACAAACGGGCCACCCTCCCTGCTGTGGTGGTTGCCATTACCCAGACCCTCGGGCTCCAGGAAGCAGGCCAGGAGGTCACCAGGGGAAGGAACTGAGGTCCAGGATCTATGCAGCCCCAGGGCTGGAGGGTGGGGCCCTGTGATGGGATTAGTGCCCTTATGAGAAGAAACGGGCAGGTCTTCTCCCACTGCTTGCCCCCCACCCCCCACCCCCCACCCCCACATGAGGACCTGCTGCAAGGTGCGGTCTGCAGGCCAGGAAGTCGGCTCTCACCAGACACCAAGGCTGCGGGCAGCTGAGTCTCCGACTCCCAGCCTCCAGACCCCGGAGAAAGAAATGTCTGCGCTTTGGGACCCACCTGGCACCGTGCTGTAGCAGCTGGAGCCAAGACCCCGTCCGAAGCCCTCCTTCTGCTTTTGTGGGCTGGGAGAGGGGGACAAGGGCCCTCATTCCAGCAGACGGGCGTGGGGCTCCCAGCACAGAGGCCGCCAGAGGCCTCCTGCTGTTCCAGCCACGCCTGCCTGCAGCTCCCCAACTGCCTTCTTTGTCTCTCCCACCCACAGCCCCCACCCCTGCAGGAGTGCCAGGACCCATGTGCATGAGCTCGGAGGGCAGGGTGGGCACTGAGTAGGAGCTCAGAGTGGAAGGATGACCGCTGCGCCCCATCACCCCCACGAGGACAGATGCTAACAAGTGCTGGTAAGGACGTGGTGCTGGTGGGAAGTGGGCTGTGGTCACGTGTGAACAGAGCAGCCACAGGACCCCGCAGGTACAGTCCGGAGCGCAGGCCCCAGAGAACCGAGAGACAGCGCTCAGATACACACCTGCTCACCCGTGTTCGACGCAGCGCGTTCACCAACACCAAGAGGTGGAGACCAATGTCCGTCAACAGATGAATGGAGCCAAAATGTGCTCTGTCCACACCGTGGAGTATTATTCAACCGTGAAAAGGAGGGAAGCACAGATCCACGCCAGGACACGGGTGAGCCTCGCCAACATGCTGGGAGAAGCCAGACACAAAAGACCACGTGTTGTCCGGTTCCGTGGATAGGAGATGCTAGAACAAATCCACAGAGGCGGAAAGCAGATGGGTGGTGCTGGGGGTGGGGGAGGGGCACCGCTCCGCGGGCTCCGGATTTCTCTTGCGGTGATAAACGCGTCTGATGGCGGTGCTGGAGGCAGAATCGTATACTTTGAAATGGCAAACGTTAGGGTCTGTATCTCAATGAAGTTATTGAGAAAAGAGCGGGTGGATGATGCGTAGTGGGGGGTTTTTCCCTGTAGCCAGAAAAAAAATGATCTTTTTCCAGCTTCACGGATGTGTAATTGACAACAGTCGTAAGCATTTAAGGTACAGAACGGGGCGTTTGACATACATGTTCTTTGTAAAACGATTGCTGCAATCCGGCGCGGATTCACGTTTCCCCAGCCTCACCTGGTTACTGCTTGAATGGCACCTGGTAGTTTCGACACAAAGCTGTGTGAGACCGCCGACGGCGAGAGGTGGGGTCTCCACTGCGTCCCTCCGGAGCCGGCGCCCGTGGGTGCTCGGCCCCCAGAGCATAGCAGCCAGGACACTGTGCCCGCCGCCTCCGCGCTGTCCCTGGGATGGCGGCTCCTGGAACCCGCCGAGTCTGCGACGCTGTGACCCCTGACGCCGTGGGGGGCAGAGACACACGGCGGCCCAGGGCGCAGACCCGTGAGCAAGGTGGTGACCGTCGTCACTCTAACTCAGTAAGGTGGGTTTTTTTGGTAAGATTTATTTATTTATATGGGGGGAGGGGCAGAGGGAGAGAGAATCTTAAGCGGGCTCCATGCCCAGCACAGAGGGGCTTGATCCCATGACCTGAGATCTTGACCTGAGCCGAAACCAAGAGTCAGACGCTTAACCAACTGAGCCACCCAGACGCCCCTTAAGTCACTAAGGTTTTAAAATCGGGGAACATGATTTCAAACACAAACCGTTGGCAAGAACGGTGCAGAGCGTTACTGGGTAGTCTTCATCCCGAACCCCTCGACGTTAACCGTGTACTGTCTTTGTTTTATCCTCTTTCTCCTTAATTTTTCCTGAACCATTTAAGAATAAGTAGAAGTTGATTCCCTTAACCCCCAAACACTGAGCGTGTATTTCCTAAAAACGAGAATTCTCTTACGTGACAACAGCACTATTATTCGCGTCAAGAAAACAACATCAGAGCAACGCTGTTTGTCAACCTAAGGCCTTAGGAGACCGTCCATTGTCTCAGCAATGTCTTTATGGCCGAGACCATCCGAGATCCGCATTGCATTCCGCGGCCCCATCCCCCCCACCCCCCCATCCCCCAGCCTTTCTTCTAGAACACTCTCCCAGCCCTCCTTGGTAATTTAGGACTTTGACGTTTCTGAAGCGTCCAGGCTTGTTACTTTGTGGAATTCCTAGCCCGGCTCGCGCACCGGCTCACGAACAGGCTCACATTACGCGGTTCTGGCAAAAATAGCTCACAGACGCTCACTTCTCGCCGCATCTTAGCAGCGACTTTAACTTAACTGTAGTTTATCTCGTTACTGGCAAAGTTAACTTGATTACTTGGTTCGGGGGTGTCTATTGGATTTCTCCTTTCTTTCACCACCCCCAACCCCCCAAAGTTTCAGCCACTCAGTTTCAGCTTCCTGGACCCCTGCCTGACTCCGTCCTGAGGATCACTGATTACCTTTGGCGAGTGGGCGCTTTTCATCCCTCATCCCTCATCCATCCTGGGTTTGTGGGCCGGCATTCCCTCGTCACGAGGAGCTGCCCTCCTCCCACCGGCCCACCTTCCCATCAGGATGGACTTGGGGGTTCCTTATTCAGCAGATTATTGTAACCCTTCACTATCGTTATTCATTTGAGGCACAAATGCCACAGATTTTGGACAGTGGGGACCTGCCTGGCTCACTTGTGGCTTGTGGTCTTTCGACATGACACCATCATTAGTGAAACTCGTCCTTTCTCTTTTCCCCTCTCCTTACTTTTTGAAGTCACTAAGCATGGAAGTTGTTTGGTAGGGACGGCTGGGTTGGGCAGACGGATTGGAGGAGGGAGGGAGTTGGGGCGTCCTCGGTCACCTGAGAGGGGGAGGTGCGGGAGCACGGGCTGGGTGGCAGCTGGGGGCGAGTGTGCTGGACGCACGAGGGACGGCTGTCAGCTTACCCACCTGCCCCTTCTAGGTTTCCCCGTCCTCAAGCCTCTCTGTGGCGGGCGGAGCTGGGCTGCTGGCCACAGGCGGCAAGGCTGGGGGGACGGCGGGAAGGGCCAAACCAGGGCCGGACTCCAGCAGAGGTTCCGCCCACTGCCAACCGCTTGCGGGGAAAGATGGGACGTCTAGCGAGAGCCATCAGAGGGTGAGCTGTGCCAACCTCTGACCCAGGATTTGAGCCCAAATGTGCAGAAATGCAGGCGCCGGCGTAACTACCATGGAGGCCCCGAGTCCTGCCACGCCAACTGTTCAGTGCCGCTGTGGGGCGTCCGCACAACCCGCTTCTCCGAAGCAGCTGTGAAAAGCCCACACAGACCCTCCCATGCAGAGAGGACCAGACAGTGCTGAAACAGAGCTGCTTGTAGCCCCGTCTGCGGGCGGCGACCACCTCTGTCCCAAGGGGGAAGGAGCGCATCCCTCGCTCATGGGGGCGTGTGGCTTCGTTTGTACAATCAGGTGGATTTCCCAGGGGAAAGAAAGTTTCCGTCAGAAAGCGAAGAGGAGTGCATGGCCAGGGGGCTGTATCAGACCCCTCCCCACGGAGACCACGGTGCCGCTTCCCCCTGCTCGGGTCCCACGGGCCGCCCTGCCCAGGACAGGACACCAAGGCCACCCCACCCCAGAACTGAGTGCAGGGACCTCCACGGGCTCCCCACGGACGCCAACGCAGGTGCCCCCAGGCTCCCTGAGACGCGCTGTGTCCCATTCAGTGGCTGCTGTGGAGACCTGAACGATGGAAGTTCGTTCTCCCCGTCCTGGAGGCCCAAGCCCGAGATCAAGGTGGCAGCAGGCTGTGCTCCCTCCAGGGCTCCAGGGGAGGGTCCTTCCTGGTCCCTCCTGGCTCCTGGGGGGGCGGCTGGCACTGTTCAGCCCGCCCGGGGCCTGCTTTCCCCCCAGCCCCTGCTGTCTCTTCCGGTCTCTTCCGTGGCTTCCGCCCCTCTGTGTCCCTGTGGCCTCCTCTCCTCCTAGTGGATGGAGGGCCCACCCCCGCCCAGGGGGATCCCAGACCCTTACCTGACTTACATGTGCAAGGAACTCTGTTTCCCAGCGAGGCCCGTTCTGTGTTTGGGGCCATTTTTCACCTGACTGCGGCTCCATGCCGAGGACCCTGGGGGTGCCGGGGGCTCTGCTCTCTGACCCCCTTCTTGCGCAGTTTCCGTGTCAGGAGCCCCCGGCACGCCCACGGTCGCCCTTCCCTTTCGCGGCTCTTTGCTCGGTGTGGCCTTCTTCCCTTGCCCCCGCAACCACGTCCTCAGCCCCACTGGACCTGGCTGGCACCTTGACACCCTCCGGTAACTGCCGAGCTGCTGCTTGGCTCACCCGCCGGGGGCCTGACTCGAGCCCCCAGCAGCCCCGGCTCCGCAGCCTCCTGCCGCGTCCCAGGGCCGCATGCCACGCACAATAAACGTGGGCAGGGCTGAGGAACAGCCCGCACAGAGCAAGGTCCCATGCAGGGAAGCCATAACCGTTAGGAGCTGGGCCCAGCCCGGAGGGGTGCATCAGTGGGCAAACGCAGGCCTCGGAGGCCCACACGCCCAGTCACCGTTGCCGGGACCCTGGGTCACCACGAGAACCTCATCCCCCACTGGCCCTGACCTAGTGGCTGTGTGGTGTGCTCCCTCCCTTCCAGAGGGAAGGAGGGAGGTCCCTGCAGTGGGGACCAGACGGGGCGGCCCCTCCCGGAACCTGAAAGGCCAGGGGCTAGTGGCCAGCAGGGTGGGGGACCGAGGTGAACGGGGACGGGCCTAGGCGCGCCTCCGGGCGGTGGGGGCAGATGGGGGAGGCGCAGGTCTGCAGCTGCCTGTGGTCTAACTGCCTCTAGGCCAGGAAGCAGCTGCTCCCGCTGCCTGGCCTGGGCCCCAGGGCTGGGCTCGGACCTGGGCGGTGTCTCCCTGGGGTCCAGGTCTCCCCGCCTGCCGCCTGGGTCAGGGGGCCCCCAGCCCCGGACCGGGCCTGGCCCTTCCCAGCGCTCACGGTGCGGGGACGGTGAGATGAGGCACAGGGCACCGTGGTGGGGCTGGTCGGTTCCCAACTACCTTGTCCACTAAATTTAGAAAGCGCTTCACCCATGTTGGAAGCCGCACCAGCCTGGCGACTGGGTTTCAGAGCCATGAGTCAGGGGTTATTAGGACTCAGATGCCTGTGTCGTGGGGGGGCCGGGGCAACTCGGAGACCCATCTACACTCAGGTAGACGTTTGGGCAATTTCCTCCACGAGCGAACATTCTGGCGCGGGGCGTTGGATGCTGGAATCCGCCAATGAGACGCCACTGTGCTGGGGCCAGCTGGCGGCGCGCGAGGAGGCCGTAAGGACGGCTCTTCGCCTGGTGCCCAGGAAGGCTGGGCGGCCTGATATCCGAGACTCCGCTGGGCAGACGCTGGCCAGCGAGCGGAAACTCCGGGGAGGCAGCCTCTGGCTGGAGGCGGGGAAGTGCTTTCCAACAATTGTCTGAAAATAGAACGGGCTGGCTCACAAGGAAATGAGTCTCCCGTCACGGGAAGGGAGCAAGAAGCAGCAGGAAGACTGCTTAGCAGGCAGGGGATCCAAGGTGTCTGAACCCGCCAGGGCCCGAGTCCTGTTTCTCATCTGCTGGGTCCCCCCCCAAATGCTTGGGGGCTGGAGATGAGAAAGCAGGACCGGGGTGCGGGCACCTTTCTCCCAGTCACGCTGCGGGGTGGGGGGGGAGCTGGGGCTGGCAGAGAGCACTTTCTCGGGGACCTCGGGTGTGCGGAGAACCAATGGGGGGACCCGCTGGTCACGTGGTCCCATCTGCCGACCCTGCACTCCCCCTCCTGGGTCTCAGCTTCCCGTTCCCTTCAGTTAGCGTCAGGCTCGCAGCTCTCCAGCCTGCACTCCGAGGGCCCCATGCTGGGGCTGCAGGCAGGTGCCGAGGCTGAGCGCCCGGCGGCCCAGCTCTGGGCTCGCGGGTGACAACGCAGGGAGGCACACACTTTTGTTCTGAACCCGCTGTGATCTCCCCGCCTTTGAAAGACTGCCGGGGGAGGGCAGGGCAGATAAAAGCCGGGTGCCCCCAGGGCCCCTCTGCATGGCTTGCCCCCGTGGGACCCTGGGGTTCCGGGGAGCACAGTTTAAGGACCAGTGTCAGCACGCCCGCGGACTAAGGCGTAAGGGGTCCCGTAGCCCAGCTACACACTCCCAGCCGGCACCTCGCCCACGTTCCAAAATTTCCCCTGGAATGGCTGAGGCTGAGGACGGGCCATAGGCTTGCTTTGTTTGGTGGCTGGTGGGAACTCCCGGGGACACTCTGGGACCCGTCAGCTGTGGAGGGGGGCAGAGGGCAGAGGTCACGGGCATGGGGCTGGGTAGGCTGGAGGTCGCAGCCCACATCAGGCAGGACCAAAAGGTGGCCTGGGTGGGGAGAGTCTCATCCCCCAGACACGGCATTTCCTCGGGGGACGGCAGACAGAGAAGCTGGGTCCCGGCCCCTGGGTCTGTGTCCTCCCGTTCTCTCTCTGTTCTCTGGCTGGGTGGGGGTGGGGGGTGCACCAGAGCGATGACCGCCTCCCTCCTGCCCTGCGCAATGCAGACCTGATTCCACGCCTTCGTCCCCCTGTCCCTGTGCGCCATCCAAGTGTCCCCAAGGCTGTTGGGGCCAGGGGGCCACACACGGTTTGGTTTCCTTGTTCGGCCTCGTTCAGATCTTCTGCGAAGAGCATGCAGTATATTCGAAATGAGAAAAAGACCCTCCTTGACTTTTCTTAAAAATAAGTAAATACATGAAATGCATGTCCCAGAAATTCGTGTCCCAATCACAGGTCCCAGGGGCTATGAGAAGCACCACCGCCCACTCAACACCGCATCCTGTGTCCTGACTCAGTGGTGCAGAGATTACGGTCAGTCCAAAGTGACATTCTCAGGCTCGGTGGAGGATGACGCATGTCTGATTTCCAGGTGCTTGACATCACGTGCAGGTCGGCATTTCTCGTGGTATCGATTATTTACAATCCACGTTTGCACAGGGAACCCGTGCCGTGATGGACCATGGCCAGGGTCCACTGGGCACCACTGGGTTTGTTCCTGAGGCTGGCCATGTTCCTCACGACGTGGTGTGAGATTCCCCGAGCAGGAGGCCCCAGAGACCGAGAGCCAAGCAGAAGCTGCGTGGCCATGAAACACGTTAAGATAAGGAAGATATGTTTGGTCTTCTTCTGGGTTCCTGGCCCTGAGCTCCTACAACCCTTGAAATTTCCTGAATGGTGGGAGCCTCTTTTGTTATTCCCGACAAGCCCCCTTGACCTGACCTGAGTTTGCACTAAGGAGGTGACTGCAGGTGGGGCCCCTGGACGGCCTCAGGATGGGGACCTGGGCCTCCGGGGAGGGAGGGGTGGAGGCGGCCCGCGAGCTAATCTGTCCTGCTCCCATAACCGAACTTTGATGCAAACTCGTGAGCAAGAGATTGGAAAAGCTCCGCTCGCCCAGGGTGACCCAGGGTGGCCGCCTGGGGAGGGCGGGAGGCGCAGCGTCCTCTGCCTCCTTCTTGTCCCTGCATCTCCTCTTCTGGCTCTCCTTTATGGTAACACCGTACCCTGAGGTATGATGCACTCCTGAGTTTTGTGATTTGAACCCGAGCCTGATTTTGTTGTCTGCAGGCAGAAGCGGGGGTGGCCTGGGGGCCCGGGACTTGCGACTCACGCCTGAGGTCGCGGGGGCAGCTGGTGGGACTGAGCCCTTCACCCCCTGCTTTGTGCGACCCCGGGAGGTCGCGGAGGACTGTAGTGAATTGTGGGACACCCTAGCCGGTGCCGGAGAGCTGGAGAACTGGTTGGTGTTTGGGAAAAGAGAACACTGGACGTCACGCCCGCTGTCCGCTGTCCGCCATCCGCCAAGGCTACTGGGAAGGCGTGGCCAGCTTCTGGGAGAAGACGCGCACTCCGCTCCTGGTGGGAAGACGCTGCCACAGCATCCCTGGAAGATGGGGTGCACTACAGTCCCTGAACTTGGCCCCTGGCCTGATGGACCACAGACATCCGGCCAGGGGCCACGCCCACCAGCTGGGGGACAAGTGGGTGATTTCCGCTTGGGAAGATGATGAGTCAGGCCAGGATAAATGCTTGCACACGGACCTCCCACTCGAACCAGATTCCACGTGCATGTGAGCACCCCGGCCCTAGGCCCGGCTCTCTGGTGCTCCCTAACCTGGAGTTGACCGAGCCGTCTTGCCATCAGAGGAGTCTAATGAATGCACGCTAAGTACCTAACCCCGGTCTGGCACAGAAGAGCAACTGAGATTGGCAGCTATCGTTGAGAGCCTGGTGCTGGTTTGGGGGCGAGGGGAAGGTGGCTGTCGGACGGTGACTCCCAGGTCCCGCTGTTCGCATTTGGTGCCGGACCAGTCTCTGCGTGAGGGGGTAGTCCTGTGTGTGGCGGGCTGCTGAGCGGCATTCCCGGCCTCTTACCCGCTAGATGCCAACAGTAACCCCCTACCTTGAGCTGCCACGACCAAGAATGGAAGAATGCCTCCAGACTTGGCCAAACGTCCCCTGGGGGCCGTGTCCCCCCCGGGTGAGAACCACTGCCCTAGAGCATCTCCACGTTCCACCGGCCGGACTGGGGTGTTTGTTTGTGGGGTAAATGGCCTGGGTCCTGGCGGAGGGAGCGAATGTAACACACACCACCTGGTGAGGTGCCCCGATGCAGGGGGTGGCCTCGGCCGTGGCCACGGCTGCCCGCCTCCCTTGTAACTCACCACAGCAAATTAGTATACCACAGCGATGGGAGTCTTTTCATTTGACAAAGACCGTCCCACGTCTGATCCGCAGTCAGTCCTGCTCCGCGTCGAGATGTGCAGACTGGCTCAGGGACCGGGCCACCGGCCCAAGGCCACACAGATGGCCAATGCCAGAGTAGCATCTGGAAGCCAGATTCTGCTCGCCCTGGATCTGAAGTGTGGAGCGACCCCTTCCCCCCCGCTGGTGGAAGAAAGTGCTTTCAAGACTGGCCCCGAGCCGAGCCGACCACCTCCCTTGCTCCAGAAGCAAGCTGGGGACAAGCAGACAGAGGCTCTCAGCCACCCCCCAAGCTCCCACCGTAGCCATCGGCGGCGTCCTGGCAGAGGACCCAGCCTGTCGGGGCCCGACCGCAGGAAACCGGGCTGGGCACACCTGGGGAGGGGATGCTGAGGCCCGAGGAAGCCCCCCAGCTAGGCTGAGGAATAGCCCTGAGAGCAGGTGCACGGCGGCCGAGGCAGAGGTGCAGGCAAGCACGTGCCCCCTGGGGCATGGGGAGGGGGCTCCTCCCTCATCCTCAAGGGCAGTCCTGGACAGCAAGGGATGAGGGAAGGGCATTGCTGAGCGCTGCTAGCCCCGTGCAGAAGCGTGAGTCATCTGTTCTAGGTCAGCAAACATCCGCCTACAAAGGCTGCCCCCTTACAGGGTGTGGGGTGCAAACACCCGCCCCGCTGACTTCCTAGAGGGCTGTACTGGCCTGCTGTCGGTGGGGGGTCATGCAGCAGGTTGTCCCCAAGGCCAGCCTATCCAAGGTTCAACCCCCCGCCTTCCTGGGGCCTGTGACCACTGGGGGCCCCTTCAGTGAGAGCAGTCGCCCCCACAGGCTACAGCTAGCTGCCTCTCCTTTTCCCCCAGTGATCGGCCTCCCTCCCTTGCCCTGGATCTTGCCCAGGGCGCCCTGAGTCCGCCCCATGGCACTCCCTGCATCAGCTCTCTGGAAGGAGGGCGGGGCAGCGTGCACCACTGGCCCGAGGCAGCCCTGCGACTCCCTGGGGCTGACAGTCTCGGGACTCGCCCGGGGTGAAGAGCGGCACTGTGTCTGGTGTAAGCAGACCCTTGTTATGAGCTCGTCCGTCTGCAGTCTCCCCTTGGCAGGGACAGACACACAGACACCCGCTTTCTCTCCCTCGTTCCTCATGCCGAAGGCGGCACCGTGTACACGCCGTGGGGCACCTGCGGGGTACAGCTGTGCCCCACGTCCCACACACCTGTGCCTACCCACCTGCACACGGGTCTCCGTGGAACTTTCACTGCTGCGTGGTGCCCCAGGCGCCCTTGTCCCGCCGCTCACTTAGCTGGCCCCTCAGCAGTGACAACCCGATGGCCCAGCCTTTAGCCATGACACCCGGTGCCCCCACGATGAGCCGCTACGCCCCAAGTTCACTCGCGAACAGGCACACCTGTAGCTCGGGGCTCTCGAAGGGGGCAGGCTGGGTCTGAGGGCCAGGAAGGTCCACGGCGAGGACCGGAGGAGCCGCCAGGTTGCCTTCCTGCAGCCCACCGGCAGCCGTGCCTCCCGTTCCCCCTGCCTTGCGATCGGAGGACACCCCTGACTCTTGGGCTCTGATGGACACGAAATGGAATTCTGATACTGCTTCAACGTGCATGCTCTGATTATGCATGTCTTTCTCTGTTTGCCATTTAGGGTTTTTTTATGTGAGTGATCTATGCCTATCCTGCGCTCCTTTTTATTTGTCTTACTTTTATATTCCTAGGAGCCTTTTGTAGATTGGGGAGGTAGACCTTTGCGACGTGGGTTGCAAATATTTTTTCCTAGTATATACTTTGTGTGGTGACTTTGCTTAGAGTGATTTTTGCCTAAAATTTTTTTATGTGTCTGGGTTTTGAATCGGGATTTAAAAACAATTTTCTCTCTTTGAAGTTTTTTTTTTTTTAAGATTTTTATTTATTTATTTGAGAGAGAGAGAATGAGAGACAGAGAACATGAGAAGGAGGAGGGTCAGAGGGAGAAGCAGACCCCCCACCGAGCAGGGAGCCCGATGCGGGACTCGATCCCGAGACTCCAGGATCATGACCTGAGCCGAAGGCAGTCGCCAACCAACTGAGCCACCCAGGCGCCCCCCCTTTGAAGTTTTAAAGGGAGACATTCATGTTCTCCGCAAATATTTTTAATGGCTTTCTAAAATTCATTTTTTTGGGTGCTTGGGTGGCTCAGTTGGTTAAGCGACTGCCTTTGGCTCAGGTCATGATCCTGGAGTCCCAGGATCGAGTCCCGCATCGGGCTCCCTGCTCGGCAGGGAGTCTGCTTCTCTCTCTGAACCTCCCTCCTCTCATGCTCTCTATCTCATTCTCTCTCTCTCAAAAAAAAAAAAAAAATCTTAAAAAAAAAATAAATAAAATTCATTTTTTTATTGCGGTAAGATATACATAACTTAAAATTTGCCATTTTAACCACTTCTAAGCGCTCAGGTGAGTGGCACTCATACACCCCCATGGCTGTGCAAGCATCCACCACCCGTTTCCAGAATGTTCTCTTTGATCCATCTGATGTGTATAGTGCTGATGTGCGGTATGGACAGACTGGACGCAGCTTCACCTTTTGCAAAGGGTCATCACATTGTTTCCACATCACTTATTGACAAGTGCATCTTCGTTCTATTTTTTTGAGCCCATTTTAGAGTTGGGGAACATGAGATCGGGAGCGCGTGCCCTCCCCTGGGTCCCAGCACCAAGCGTCCTGCTCTTCCCACCTTCAGGAGCTGCTCTTAGAAAGTGAACGTTGATATAACAGTCCACAGTCCAGCTGGGGGAAAGAAGACGCTCATGAGAAACCAAATCGTACACAATGTCAGGAGTCCCGCAGACTGGCCATGGAGCGAGCGGTGGTTCCAGCTTTGCCTCCGAGGACAGAGGGTTTGGGGAGGAGAAACGGCTTTCCCATTCCAGGGGAGGTTGATCAAGCCTGGAGAGATGGGTGGGCGTTGCTCTGGCGCTCCTGTTGAGGCCATCAGCCAACACCAAGCACCTGGTTGTCCCCCAAGGCCAAGTGTGCCCAATGAGAACAGGTCGCTCAGAAAGAGGCCCATTTCTCTGGAGCGAGAAGCCATGGGATGCTTCCTGGCACTTTCTCCTGCTTGGTTCCCAGGATGCCCCCCACAAGGCGCCTGAGCCCCATGAGCACCCCTCAGGAGGTGCAGCTGTGCCCATGGGAGGCCTGCTGTCACCCCCAAAGCTCTGGTGCGTTTCCTCCACACTCGGCGTCCCATCCAGGTGCTGGGGACGGGAGTGTGGCTCTGGTGGGCTGGCAAGGCCATGTGACTTGGGATGTGTCAAAAGTTTCCACCTAACAGAAGGAAAACCAAGGAATCACCCAAGTAGGACTTACTGTTGTTTATCGTGCACACACCAAAAAGACACTTGGCAAGCCAGGAGCACTCCAACCAGAACATGGGGCATGGCCTGGGGAGGCCGGGGGCACTCTGACCCGAACGTGGGGTGCGGCTCTGGGGTCATGCGGCGCCTTCCATGGTGAGAGCACAGTGAGTGTTCATTGTTCATGGTGATTGGTTATCATATCAGAAGTTTCCTAAACGACAGAGACCTGGTTAGTGGTTCTCTCCCAACAACCTCGGGAAGCAGTTTAGGTTTTGCTTATGATTTTCAGAGGCACAAGCGGGGGATGACCTGGGTCAACTTAGCCTTGCAAAATAAGCTTAATGAAGCTTTCTGCGACTAAACTGGGACTTTTCAAGGTTGGTCTCCATTTGTTTTGGGTTTTAGCAATTCTCCCCTTTTGGTGGTTGTGTCAGTGGGGTTCCCTTGCCTTCGCAAGTTGAGTCTTCAGGCTGGAAGGTCATGTCATCACCATCTTCATCGTTTCTGTGGTTCTTGTTGACTTCATCCAGGTGTCTAGTCCTCATGAACACCGTTCAGCACATGGGTGGCTGCCCACCAGCCTTTAAGCCCCGGAGAGTGTGCAACATACTGGAGAGGCCGGTATGACGACAGTAAGGAGGACAATAACCAGGATTGAAAAGTTCCCGGGAGCAGAGGTTCCCAGGAGCCAACATGTCACCAATCAAATACATTAAATGGGTTACAATTGTTTGAAGTTATTTACAAAGGCGCGCATGATGCGTTAGCCATCACATAGCCTCACAATTACTTAGGACGTTGTACTTCAGCAGCCAGCCGGCTTCCACCTAAATCAGGTCTCGATACGGTGTGAGCAGTCAGGGAATTTAATGACAGACGCTTCTATGGAAACATAAGAAAAACAAAGGTTAGTACTTCAAGCAAATTATAAATTCTGTTCCTGAGTTTGGAGAGCGGCCAGTTGAGCTCCTAGCTGTTGGGTTGGAGCCTCTTCAGATGGGGTGAGAGCAGGCTGTGGTGATCTGACCCTTTTTCCTGGTTTGCAGCGTGACTGTCCCTGGTGATCTTTCTGAGCAGGCCGCATGATAGCAGGCACGGAGACTGTCCACACGAGCTGTTGTGGGGATTTCTCTGAAGTTGACATCAAGTTGTCAAGCTTTCGCTCGCACAGCTCTGGGAAAAGGACGGTTTTAGTTTCATAGTGACTCCAAGTCAAGAGGGTGGGAGAATTGGAGATGATAGTTTGGAGCATTCTAGCCAAATTTTGGAGGAAACTAGATTTCAGGATCTAGTCCAGTCTACAGGTATAAAACAAATCTTCCAAGACAAGAAACAGCACTAGAATCTGATATCCACAAAGATGATTATTATTGAAACATATTTTTTCTCTCTACATTCATCCCCCATTTCTATCAAAGATAACCATAGTAAGACTAATTAGTTTGCAAATTAAGATTGGTTTCAATACACTCAGTCTGATTATTTATGCAAGTGCACAAGAATAGTGATTGATCATATAGGTGCTTTTAATTCTGCTTTGCTGGAACTTTTCACAAGGAAACTCAGATTGGACTTTCAAGAGCCTCTCCAGGCCAGGAAGCCAAGCCTGTTGTGTCCTGTTATAGGGAGGACAGATTCTTTTTTTTTTTTTTAAAGATTTTATTTATTTTTATTTGAGAGAGAGAGAATGAGAGAGAGAGCGAGCATGAGAGGGGGGAGGGTCAGAAGGAGAAGCAGACTCCCTGCCGAGCAGGGAGCCCGATGCGGGACTCGATCCCGGGACTCCAGGATCATGACCTGAGCCGAAGGCAGTCACTTAACCGACTGAGCCACCCAGGCGCCCGGGAGGACAGATTCTTATCGAACTTATGCCAACATGCATATTGTCATGAAAAATAAGAATATTTCCTAAGAGCTTCCGAATTCTGGAGGGATCACATAGGGGAAAAAAAAGAAACACTTTTCAATCTCTGTTGCAAAGATACACTTTACCAAATTGTTGTACATCATAGATAGCTTAAGACAGGAGAAAAGGGGTCCTTTACACCCAGAAAACAAGACATGAAAGAACCAGCAATGTTGTAATCGAGGTCATCCGAGTTACAGTCATCTCCATCAGGTCGCTCAGTGTTTTCTGATTAATTCTTGCATCACTTCATCTCGGGTTAGTGGCTTTATGAATCAATCAGCTTTCCATTAAAATTTTAGAAATTCTTGCTCAGTTCAGTGCTACGGTCTTGAGGTTATCGGAAGAGCTGCATTCTAGAGTGCTTGTCAGGATCGCTCCTGGGAATGTCTTTGAAAAGGAAGCACTTTTGCAGGAACATTTTTGCAAAAGCATCAGGGTAAAACAATAAGTGACTGTAAATGGCAGAAAGACTTAAAATGGCCATGGTTAAAGATCTGTGAGAGTTCATTATAATGCCATTGACAAGGAAATTTGGTTATATCTATGACATACATTTTAAAACAGTAACTAGAATTATGACTGATAACATTATAGCAGGACATGTCAGGTTTTTAAGAATCTCATAGAATTTCTGGAATGCATGTACTATTAACATATATTTATACAAATTTAAGCTAATGAAAGTTTATCTTCACTTCTTATTTGACAATGCTTCCCATGTAACGCAACATATCAAATAAGCCTAACTAGTTCAGCATTTCTCTATTATAAGGAGAGAGAACAAATCTTTTGAGATAGTCCAGGGACCCTTTTTAAAATCCCAAAGTTAGTTTGAGGTCAAAAAGACATCATTAGAATTTGGTTTTTGACAAGTTTGTCAAAAATAGCCCAAGGTTTAAAACACTTGATCAGATAGGATCACAGTTCACCATGAAAACAGTACATGGTCATCTGTTGGCACCAAAATGACAATTAAAAATTTCAAAGCCAAATACAGAAAGTTACAGAGTTGCGGGGCGCCTGGGTGGCTCAGTTGGTTAAGTGACTGCCTTCGGCTCAGGTCATGATCCTGGAGTCCCTGGATCGAGTCCCGCATCGGGCTCCCTGCTCGGCAGGGAGTCTGCTTCTCCCTCTGACCCTCCCCCCTCTCATGTGCTCTCTCTCATTCTCTCTCTCTCAAATAAATAAATAAATAAAATCTTAAAAAAAAAAAAGAAAGTTACAGAGTTGCAAAAATGACCTTAGTTCTTTCAATAGAGAAGACTCAGTTATTTTAGTAGGTAATCAAAGACTTGGTAAAGACAATGTGAAGCGCAGGAAAATTACATTCCTAAAATACAGAATCTGGGGTGCCTGGCTCAGTCATTAAGCGTCTGCCTTCGGCTCAGGTCATGATCCCAGGATCCTGGGATCGAGCCCTGCGTCTGGCTCCCTGCTCCGCGGGAAGCCTACTTCTCCCTCTCCCACTCCCCCTGCTTGTGTTCCTTCTCTCACTGTCTCTCTCTCTCTGTCAAATGAATAAATAAAATCTTTAAAATAAAATAAAATAAAATAAAATACAGAATCTTTGTTTCGTAGGCAGATTACACCAAAAGTAAAGAAAACATTTGTTTACAATTTCTGATTAGGGGTGGACTGATAATCTAAAAAAAAATTTGTGATTTTAACAGAGCAAAACCTAAATTCTAATTTTGTACCAGTGTACTTTTGATATTAAAAATCTTTTTTTTTTTTTTTTAAATTTTAAGTGGCTCCATGCCCAACATGGGGCTTGAATGCATGACCCCACCCAAGATTAAGAGTCACTCACTCTGCTGACTGAGCCAGCCAGGCACCCCCTAAAATTCTTTTTTTTTTTTTGAAGTTAATCCATTACGACCTTAGTCCGCTTGACCACACATTAAATTGCTTTTTTGAAATCTTTTTCCACAAACATCTTGCAACTTTCTATATCCATTTAGGCTTTTCCTATCTTTTCCCTTTCTTATTCCAGAACAGTCATTTTGCTCTAAGACAAAATTACTTTCTTTTTCCTTTACTAATCCCAACCCCCAAAACCAAACCCAAAACAATAACAACAGAAATCCATGTCTTTTATACCTTTTCCTGTTCAAAAACACATTCAGAGACAATGGAATGTATTCTTTGACTGGTATACCAAAGCTGCAAGACGAAAGGACTCCAAAACACAACTCCAAAAGTGCCCTTACAGGATGCAAAATAGAGAATGTTTCACAAAACCCCTTTGGCCATCTGGGCAGGTATGCACATTAAGTTGGAGAGCTTAGAACACAGAGAGCAGAGCTCAGATCCGAGAGACTCACCCGCAAACTTGAGGGTTGGTGAGAAAGTGCTGAGCACGGTGGGCTCTGTGGGAGGCAGGACCTGCCTGCACAGCAGCCTCAGAGTCATTGTGTGGGGCGGGGGGGTGTCCTTTTTTTTTTTGGATCCCACTTCTGACACCATGAAATGTTAAAAGTTTCCACCTAACAGAAGGAAAACCAAGGAATCACCCAAGTAGGACTTACTATTGTTTATTGTGCACACACCAAAAAGACACTTGGCAAGCCAGGAGCACTCCAACCAGAACATGGGGCATGGCCTGGGGAGGCCGGGGGCACTCTGACCCGAACGTGGGGTGCGGCTCTGGGGTCATGCGGCGCCTTCCATGGTGAGAGCACAGTGAGTGTTCATTGTTCACGGTGATTGGTTATCATATCAGAAGTTTCCTAAACGACAGGGACCTGGTTAGTGGTTCTCTCCCAACAACCTCGGGAAGCAGTTTAGGTTTTGCTTATGATTTTCAGAGGCACAAGCGGGGGATGACCTGGGTCAACTTAGCCTTGCAAAATAAGCTTAATGAAGCTTTCTACGACTAAACTGATTTTTTCTGTTCAGGGACTTTTCAAGGTTGGTCTCTGTTTGTTTTGGATTTTAACAGAGGGGTCCCCTCCCCAGCTTTGTCCTCCACTTGGGAGAGAACCAGGCTGCTCCTTTCTGGAGCGCACTGTTCTGGGCCTGCCTTTGCTACCATGAGCTGGGGCTTTAGCTGGGCACTGTTCCCCAGGCCCCCGGGGGCTTTGGAGCCCTTCACGTTGAGGCCCTGGGCCAAAGATGTTTATCACCATTGCTACAGAAGAGAAATAATTCTCTTTATCCACTTCTTCTTTTTTTTTTTTTTTTTTTTTTTTTAAGATTTCATTTATTTATTTGAGAGAACATGAGCAGAGGGGAGGGGTAGAAGGAGAGGGAGAAGCAGACTCCCCATTGAGGAGGGAGCCTGGCGTGGGGCTCAATCCTAGGACCCTGAGATCATGACCTGAGTGCAAGGCAGATGCTTAACTGACAGAGCCACCCAGGCGCCCCTCTTTACTCACTTCTTGATCAAAAAAGAGAAATCAAAGGACAGCTAGGGATGTCCCTGGCAGGTGCAATACCAGCTGCCCTTTCCCCACTCGTGGGGCCTGCGCCCTGGAACAGGGAGGTGTGCCCCGGAATGTGTCCACCCCTCTCTGGTTAGTGCACTGTCCCCTGGGATGCAAAGTCCAGCTGGACTCCCCTGGCGGAGCCCCCTGCCCCCAAGGCGGGCTCCCGCTGGGACCACCCCTGGGGACAGCGGGGTCTCCCGAGGGCTCAGAAGGGGCTGAGGGGATGCGCAAGAGGCCGGCGGGGAAGTGGGGACTCCAGAGGAGAGCAACGCGGCCAGGGCGCGCTGTTGTGGGAAATGGGTGGGCTCACTCAGCGGGGACGACTGTCATCACGGGGGCGCACGACACCTGCGGGCACAGGTGCAGCCGCCGGCCCAGCACGGGCCGGGCGGCGGGGCGTTGGCTCGCAGGGGGCCCGCGGCTTCGGCGGCCGAGGGGCGGGGCCCAGCGGTGGGCGGGGCCTGGGGCGGGGCGGGGCGGCGGCGGGCAGTGGCGCGCGGTGGGCGGGGCGGCGTGACGCGCGCCGACGCCGATCCCGGAAGCGGTGTCAGATGCTGGGGAGCCGGGCGGGCGGGCTGGCGGCGGGCGGCGGGGGGGAACTTGTTGTCCTTCGCGAAGTAGGAGCCCCAGAGCGCGGCGGAGGCGGCGGCCGAGGGGGAGCGCGAGAGTGAGCGCGAGCGCGAGGAGAGCGCGTGCCCGCGAGGAGCCGCCGCGCGCCCGCGCCCCCCGCGCGACGCCAGGTGAGGAGCGGCCGCGCGGGGCCGGGCCGGGCCGGGTTGGGGCCGGGGGCGGGTCGGGGACGGGTCGGGCCCGCGCGCCGCTGAGTCACGGCCGCCTCGGACCCGCGGCCAAGTTGGGCGGAACCTCGAGACCCCGGCCCGCGCACCTGCCGTCAGGTGCCCTGCCGCGAGCGCGCCGCGCGGGCCGGGGTCTCTTCTTTCTCAGGCCCGGGAGCGCGCCCGCGAGTCCCGGGCCGCCCCGAGCCCCAGCGGGAGGCCGTGGGTTCCCCGGGGGTAAGCGCCGGCGGGCCCGGCGGCCCCTGTCGACCCCCCCCACCTGCTTTGCCTTTAACCCCCGGAGGTCCGCTGCGGGGCGGGAAGGCGGGGGCGAAAATAAACGGCCACGTGCAGGGGAGCGCGTAGTCGCGCAGGGCCGACCCGGCCGGCGCTCCCTTGCCCGGCGGTGGCCTCCCACCCGCGTTCGGGGGGAGGGGGCGGGAGGGCCTGGAGCGGGGGGCTCCTGACCGATGTCACGCTCGGAGCAGCTGACCTGCCAGGGGATTCCCGGAGGGAGGCCTTGGTGTGGAAGCTTTGGGTGGGGAGGGGGACACTTCCCCTAAACCCCACGGCCCGCGGTCTCATCTTTGCCATCTGCGAGCAGGGGGTCTCCGTCTCTTCCAAGTCCAACTGGGATCCTGCTGAGTTGGGGAGACACTGTCGGTCCGCCGGCTCCCGCACGAGTCCCCGGGAGCCTCGGAGGGGCACCGGGCGTGCTCCGCTCCCCACCCAGCTCTAAGGTGCAGCAGATCGCTTTGCCTCCTGTCTCCCACGGCGTTCGGCTCGCCACGTGTTGTGAGAACACAGCCGTGGAGCAGTTGGTGTTCGGGCTTGCTGGAAGTTCCCTGTTCTCTCCTGCTCTTGTTTACCTTTCACACTGCTCTCGTGGGCCGGGCAGAAGTGCTCGCCCTCTGAATAAATTGTCAGTGGGGAAGATCCCCACACTCAGCTACCTTCCTTTGCCAGGCGCCTGGCCGCAGGAAGCTCCCGGGGCTGGTGCACGCTCGCCCCGCACGGCCGATAGAATCGGTGGGTCCTTGAGCCAGTGTGGCTTGGCCGCCCGGCCGCCCTCCCCTTTCCCCGTTGTTGGCATTGGCGCGGTTTTGCTGTTCCAGCCCTCACGGCACAGGTATCTTGACCGCGTGCCTCTGTGTGCTAGGCGAGCTGGGCCATCTCCAAGCACCCTGCCTTCTGGGGTGGGGCTTTGCAGCGAGTGTCGGTCTGAGCCCGTGGGAGGGGTCTGAGAGGTTGAAGGTGGGCTGTGCAGGCGGGTGAGGAGCGCCTGCAGCCGCCGTTGTCTTGTGGGTAGCTGACAGCTTTTGGAGAGCTTCCCTCCCTGGGCGGCCCAGCAGGCATGTTTGAGTTGAGCTCCTTCAAGGGGGTCTGCTTTTAGAACTTAACAGTGGTCCTCTCCTGATTCCAAAATAGTTTCCAAACTCAAAAACACAAAGCAAGGCTTCTCTCTGGAGCACATTTGCCTTCTGTGCTTGAACGTAGCTGGACTTTGAGGGATGCGTTCCAAGTTCAGCCCCACTCACTCAAGGTGGTTGCTAAAAATGGGAGTTGAATCGGGGCTACTTGGGGAAATCGTTTCTGGGGCTTGCTGCGTTCCAGCCCTGTCTCCAGGGCCCAGCTGCCGCCGAGTGAGGTCGCTTTCCCGACCCAGACCCACCGTTCTCTGTCCGTGTGTCCGCAGCCCCACACGCTTTCACTCTTGGGGCTTCGGTAGCTGGAGAGTCTGTTTACCGTCTCAGGCAGCGGAGAAGAAATCCTGCCTGTGTCCTGGCTCTTCCTGAGTCTAAAGGTTTCTGGAGTGGACTTTCTGGCTTTAGGGTGCAGTCCACACGGGAAATGGAACCCGGGCAGCTGTGAGCGTTCTCTGTGTGGCTACTCCTCAGAGCAGTAAACAGTGACTCACCCTCCCCTCTGCTCCCCGCCTCCCTGCTCCCTGCCGATGGAAGATGCACTGCTCCCGTGTTTACTTTTGCTTTTTGTAAGTCACAGACTGGTCATGTTTCCTCTTTCTTACAGTTTCAGGAAATTGAAAGTGTTCTCTTAAAATCATAGAACTTTAGAACAGGTAGAAATAAATGTAGGGATTATGCAGTACACATACACCCCCCGCGCGCCCCCCCCCCCCACTTTACATGAGGACACCAAGCCCAATACCCCTTACCTGGCCTGTGGCGTCAGAGTCCGATATCCGGGGTGTGGGGGACACCCTGCCTGCTTTTCTGTGTTGCACGTGGGCTGCACGGGACGGGGAGGGCCAGACAGGTCCCGAGCTGAGGCGCCCCCGACCCCCTCCCTTCAGGGCAGTGCTGACATGTGCGCTTAGGTGGCTTGCCTCTCACTTGCTGGGAGTTGAGGGGAGCAGGTGTGGTTAAGAACGTCCCCGCCCTCCAGCAAGGGAAGCAAACCTCAGACAGAAAGACCAGGACCAAGTCTTGGGCTCAGCCCTTGATGTGTACTTGTGAGGGGGTGCCCGCCCACCCCAGGGAAGGCAGGAGGCGGCTTTCTGGTGAAGCAAGGGTTGGGGGGAGAGGGTGGGAGTCCAGCACTGATTGCGGAGGCTCTAGAAGCCAGAGGTGAAGGCCTGGATGCGACAGGTGGCCAGGGGCGTGAGGGGCTCAGGAGGGCCTTCAGGCAGGGGGTTCTTCTACCCACCTTGGGGCCTACATTTGAGGGGCCAAGGCCCAGACAAAAGCAGCCCAGGGTTGAGCCAGGTAGTGCTGGAGGGCTGGAGCATCAGCAGAGAGACGGGCTGAGGCTGACAGGCCAGGCTCAGCAGGTGGACGTGGAAGGAGAGGTGAGGTGTTGGGGGTGATTTCCGCATGAATGGCATGATGGGTCATCACCTGAGCTGGAGACGCAGCAGGAGGGCAGGTGTGGGGACAGGGCACATCTCTGGGGCCTGTCAGACACGCGGGCTGTGTAACCTCAGTGGGATGTGGGGCTTGGGGCTGGTCGAACCCCTGGGCAGCTGTGGCACGAACAGAGCCCCAGAGGGGAGCCTGGAGACAGGAGGACCACCCAGAGGGGTACCGGGGGAGTGAGGGGCCAGGGCGTGGCCAGGGAGGTGAGGCGTTCAGCCTGCTGTCAGCCTAGCAGCCGCCTGAGTCACCTCTGGACAGAGCCAGGATGACACAGCTTCCTCGGACTGCAAACGCAAGGTGACCAGACGTCCTCCAAGCCAGGCAGACAGTCATGTCTTGCCGGAGGGCGGCCAGCCAGGGCCAGCCTGCAGGCTGGGTGTGGGCTAGGCTGATGGGGTGCACCCGCACGTGGAGGGGAGTTGGGCGGGAGGTACGAGCCCTCCCGGTGCCAGGCCTGTCTTCAGTTGGGTGAGGCGTCAGCTTGGGGGGCAAGCTGGCCATGTCACCCTGTGCTCATGGGACAGTTGCCTTCTGTGTCGGCCCCACTGTGCTGCCAGCTGGGAGGGGCGCTCAGCTTTGGGTCCTCTGTGAGAAGGCCCCCAGCCCCCCAGGACAGAGGCTTCTGGCTTTGGGGTTTGCACCCATCAGGGTGAGTCAGATGCTGTTCTGCTGTGTGAAGTGGAGATCTGCTTCAGGACAGAACCCTTTTCCTCCCTTCCTGTTTTCCTCCTGCCCTCTTCCCTCTCCCTGGATCTGACCCCCTCGGAGACCTGGGAGGGCTGAAGGGGGCAGGCACGGGGAGTGGCAGCCGCCATCACTCCACACTGAACAGGAACAAGAGTTTTTTTGAGCGTCTACCCTGCTGGGCACCAGATTCGGCTTCCTGTGCACGGGAAGCTCATGGTGTAGGCTAGTCTAACTGAGGTAAGGGTTAGAGCCCCGTCAGACTCCAAAAACCCCTTTTCTGACATCATCTAGACCTAGGGCTGTTTGAGTTGGGGCCATTGCGCCCATCAGCCACCTGGCTTTACTGGTGGAACAAATGTTCCCCCCACCCCCCAAGGCCCTGAACCTGAGTCTAGCCCAGTGAGGGCCTGAGCGCACTCGGGATGGCCTGGGTCGTGAGTTGCCCCAGATGAGCCGAGTCAGAGGGTGGGCAAGCAGCAGGTGTTTGCTGGGGGATGGAGGGGCTGAGACCCTGGCCTCCAGCTCACCTGCCCCTGGAAGGGCTGTCCTGCATTGTTGAACCTGGACGACTTGCCTGTTCTTTGTGGGTCCCGGAAGGGAGGGCCACCCCCGGCTCCTTTACTTGTTCCCAACTATGCCATCCCCAGAGGTGACTCCCATCTAGGCTGCTGGTCCATTGTTTTTCTTTTAGGGCAGTCTTTCCCTTGACTTTGTTCAGATGCACACCAGGATGAAGTTTCTGGCTTTGGGTTGAAAACCACCCTCTTCAGGTAGGAAAGCAGTCACCTGAAAGGTGTTCCAAGGTCTAAGTGCTGACCGAGCAGCCTTTCTTGACCAGCAGCGTCTTGAGGGCTGCGTGAGCTGAGCGTCTGGCTCTTGTTCACTCGGTGGGTGGGCATGTGCGCCTCGGAGGTTCACACCCGCCTTCGGGGGTCCCCGCCTGGCTCTGGCTGCCAATTTACTGGAATTCCAAACAGCCCATGCAGAAAGCGTGCACGTGTGGCTGAGGTTCTGTTAGTTGGTGGTGAGGGGACTCGATGCCCCGAGCGTCCTCCTGTGCAGCTGCTGGAGAGCCGTGTGCGGGTGCTGAGCGGGGGCCAGTGTGGTGGAAGGCGAGGCCGCCTCGCCGCTCCTGCCCGGCCTGTCGGGGCCTCGGTCTCTAACCCTGGCTGCGGTCCGGCCCGGGACCAGAAAGCAGTTCCTCCTGCGTGCGCTCTGGTGGCCGTGAGGTTGCCTGAGGTTCAGGGCTTTATAAATACACGTTTTAGGGCAGTTGTTTTAAACTCAGTTGTCCAAACTCGCACAGGTACGAAACTTTTCTCTGAACCTGTTTTCCAAAAGCGAACTGTCGGGTTTTTTGCCCGTCATGTTTGAAGTGATCTTAGGTCACTGCTGCATGTATTTTGCGTAGCTTGGCATAGGGGAGTAATGGTGCCGTTTCTGTCCATAAACTGAGTTCAGGAAAGACGGGCAGTGCCCAGCCATTGCCGTGCTCCTGGAGCTGGCTCCCTGGACCAGCGGCTGAGTCTGCGTATGTAGTGCCCCCCGGGGCAGCCCGCTCTCCAGCAGCTGGTGGAGACTTCCAGGGGTGCCTCGGCGGCGGGGGGTGGGGGAGGCAGGAGCTGAAACCTGGTCCGCCCGAGGCAGTGGGGGTTGTGTCTGTGAGCAGGGGTCCATGGGACGGTGTCTGCCCTTGCCTGGGACTTGCCCACCCATGTCTGGGTCTCTGGTTTCTCAGGGGGGCCCTGGTGCGGGTCCCAGCCCTCTGGGGGTTGAGTGGAGCCCCCAGTCAGGGTCTCTCCTGGCTCAGCCCAACCGAGGCTTTTGCGAGCTGGACAGAACTCTGGGACCCCTGGTTCCGATCCCCTCATTTTCAGAGGAGGAGAGTAAGACCCACAGAAGTGCTTTACTGGCTCGTTCCCCAACTTTGTCTCAAGGCGATGATCACCTCCACATGTACTCCTGTTCGCTCTTAGGCCTCACGTCGCTCTTGTTGAACGGGAGGTCCGAGAAGGGCAGGGAGTCCCCAGAGGTCAGACCCCAGCGTGGAACCCTCCCACAAAGAGAGACGTCCCTCCTCTCTTGGACCCCAGGTGGGCCCCAGGGCCGCTCTTCTCCCATCCCTGCCGAGGCTCTCATCTGTGTCCTGTGCCCAGAAGGCAGATGGGGTGCAGAGCTGGTGGATATGGGGCTTTGCCCAGGTGACCTTGACCTTTCAGATGCAGCCAACGGACCCTCATGGGGCCTGTCTGGAGGGGAGGGGGCCGAGCCCTTGCAGTGCTGTGGCCCAGTCCTGTGCCCATCCTGGTTACCTGGACATCCCACCACTAACTGTCACGGAGGGCCGGTCCCCAGGGGAAGTGTACCTGCCTGCCCTGAGCGCAGCCCTGTGGCCCTGGGTGCTGGCTGAGCTGGCCCGCCACCGTGGGGGAGGCACAGAAAGCCCTGCTGGTCGGGGTCTGAGCGGAGCTCCCTCCTTTGCTGGGGCCTCCCTTTTCTCATCAGGCGGGCTGGGCGGTCCGTGCAGGGTGGGAGGGCCTTAGGTCTGTGGGAATGTGAGCTCCTTGCTCTGTAAACAGCTGTGACTCACCGCACAACTATGCCCTGGCGTCTCCAGGCCCTTGTGCGCTGACGTGTGCTGGAATGACACCCGGTGGTGGAAAAGTTTCTCAGGGCTCTCCCAGCTGCCTGGCTCCTGCTGGCCCTCCAGGTGCTTTCTCTAGCACGGTGTGACCCCCGCACCCGGAGGGAGGGGCGCTAATTGTGCGCCCCCTGCCCCCCACAGATGCCGGGGGTCGGCCTGCTGTCAGGAAGCGGCTCCTGCTCCCTGCCGTGACCACCCCATGCTGCTGCGTCGTCTGCGTGTCTGTCTCGGGCACACGCGTGGGGGTGTGGAGGAGCCCGGAGCCCCCCGGGGGTGTGCCCGGCCCCGGCCCTGCTGCTGTCCTGCTCGCCGTCATCCAGCATCGGCGCCCGGGAGTGTTGCCAGGGGCAACTGGGGGTCCAGCGACCTGGGTGCTGAGACCCTCTGGTGGCGGAAGGCAGGCGAGCCGTGGGGACGGGTTAGGGTCCCGGGGCTGTGGGCGAAGGAAGGCAGGGTGGAGACACCCACCCGAGTCCCGCTCACCCTCGAGATGGAGGCTCGGCTGAGGCTCCCTCTCTGGGGCCCGCATCCCCCCGTCGTGCATTTCTCTGGTGTTCTCTCTGCTCAGTTCACCGTGCCTGGCGTTTGGAACGTAGACCCGGGTCCCTAACCCAGTGACAGAGCGTGGGGGCAAGTCTAGAGCCGCGGGGTCACACGGGTTTGTTTACTGTCCCGCAGCCTGTGTGTGTGCACCAGCCGCCCGAAGCCATTGTTGCTGTGGGCTTCTCTGTTGCCATGGCGACCACCAGGGGCTGGCTACTTCCCAAGGTCGCCATGGCAACTATCAGAGGGGAATCATGCTTGGGATGCTTTGGCTGGCTTTTTCATGAATGATTAGAATGTGTGACACAATGCAGACGCGAAAACTCGAAGGGCGGGCAGCGGCGGGGCTGGCGGGCGCCGGGGACAACTCCCGCCAGACAGCCGCCCCATGAGCTCGTGCAGCCGCGGCTCCCCACCTCCCAGATCCTGCCCTGGCCGCGCAGGGAGACCCCGCCCACCCCGAGGGCCTCAGGTCATGGCTCTGGGGCAGCCCAGGTGGGGGTGGTGATGTCACAGCCGCAGTGCCCTTTGCAGAGGTAGGTCTGCTAGGGAGGGCGGGGCTGGGCCAGGGCGGGTGCGGGCTCCACCCGGGGGGCGTGCTCCCCCGGGGCCCTTCCTCTCTGGAGCCAGGCTAGGTCAGGGGTACCAGGGGCTCTTGCCCGGGCAGGGTGCCGTCCTGGGGGCCAGCGGTGCCCTTCAGGTGCTGGGTGCGGCTGATCTCGGGAGGGGGCTTTGCTGCTGCGTGCTTTGGCCCCTGAACGGGGCAGCCTGGGCCTCGCGGGTGCAAGCTGCTCAGCTCGGAGGGAGAGTGAGAACAGGAAGCAACAGCTGCTCATGCCTGGGGGGCCCAGGCGCTGGAGGCACAGGCCTGGCCGGTGGGGCGGCATGGGACCGCTGTGTGGCTGCCAGGCCCTGGGCCAAGGTGGGTCCGGGTTGCTCTGTGGCCTGATGCTGGAGTGGGGGGTGTGGCCAGCATGCCCACCCTGCAGGGAGCCCCTCAGGGCTGGCTGGCTCCCATCTTGCTTTTGGGGTGACAGGGAGCAAGGAGCTGAACCTCGTTGGAGCCTCTCTGCAGTGGGCATGTCCCCACTTTAGGTCACTTGTGACGGCAGCAGGCCCCGTCCCCAGCCTGGCCAGAACCTAACCTCGCTCATTTCTGTGTTCTTGTGTGATTTTCTAGTTGCAGTTTCCAAGCCCTTCTGTTCGGGTGACTGTGTCCAGGTTATGACGACTAATCCCAAACCAAACAAGGCGTTAAAGGTAAGCGGGGTTGGGGGTGAGCAGATCCTGTTTCTGTCCCGGGCTCAGGCCTGGGAAAGGTCCCTTCCGGCCCCAGCAGCGCCTCTTTCCCAGGGTTGCCCTGAGTGTGAGGAAGGAAACCCTGTCCTCTGGAAGAGAGCAGGGGGGCTGTTGGCTAGAGGACGTGTCACAGAGAGGTGGTGACAGAATTGGGGGTCGTGGCCTTGGGAGACACCAGCTCTGACATCTGGGGGGATCCCTTCTTGGGAGGGAGTGATAGGGGTGGATCCCCGTCGGCTAGGATGTGCTCATGACCCTCACTCCCAGGGGTGAGCAGTGTATCCTCCATCCCGTGGAACCTGGCTCCCAGGGCCTGGCCGTGAGCAGCGTGTGCTTGGGTTGGCTGTGTCATCTTGGGAGCGGAGCTGGGTGTGCAGGAGAGGGCACTGTCCATGCATTTCTGGGCCGAGCACGCCCAAGCCGCATCTGAGGTCCCACTGGGTCCGAGGCATGCAGAAGGATGGGCTGCCGTGCCGTCCCGTCCCTCCCCTGCCTGTGTCCGTCCTGCCCCGGGCCCTGGAGAGGCACAGAGGGTAGCAACACGTGGGCCCTGGCCTTGCAGAGTGTGGGCGGCCAGTGGGATCCAGGTGATGGCCGGGTGTAGCCAGCAGCCCCCATCCGAGAACCGCCTGCATGATGCTGTGTGCGTGGCGTGCAGACCTGCACCCCGCAAGGACCGTCCCCGTTCCGTGATGGAGGAGCGAAGGCCCGCTTGCGCAGTGGAGGGGGGTGCTGTCCGGAACAGCTTGAGCCGTCCTCTGGGGTCCCTCCGTGGCCAGTCCTTCCCGCCGCGCCCCGCGTCTCCGTGCTGACCGCTGTGCCGTGGCCCCCGCAGGTCAAGAAGGAGGCGGGCGAGAACGCCCCGGTGCTCAGCGATGACGAGCTGGTGTCCATGTCGGTGCGGGAGCTGAACCAGCACCTGCGGGGCCTCACCAAGGAGGAGGTGGTGCGCCTGAAGCAGCGGCGGCGCACGCTCAAGAACCGCGGCTACGCGGCCAGCTGCCGCATCAAGCGGGTGACGCAGAAGGAGGAGCTGGAGCGGCAGCGCGTGGAGCTGCAGCAGGAGGTGGAGAAGCTCGCCTCCGAGAACGCGAGCATGAGGCTGGAGCTCGACGCGCTGCGCTCCAAGTACGAGGCCCTGCAGACCTTCGCCCGCACCGTGGCCCGCGGGCCCGTCACCCCCACCAAGGTGGCCACCACCAGCGTCATCACCATCGTCAAGTCCGCCGACATCTCCTCCACCTCTGTGCCCTTTTCGGCCGCGTCCTAGTGCCCGCCCAGGGTGGGGCCTGGGGGGCTGCGGCCGGGCAGGTGGTGGGCTCCTCCCTTGTGCCCATCAGACGAGCCTACGGGGAGCAGACCCCTCATCACCTGAGTCAAGCACAGACTCGCGGCGGGGACGGGGCTGCCGGCCGAAGATGGGGTCTCGTGAGACTGTGTGCTGCACGCCTTCCCACACGCACGCACACGCAAACACGCACACGTATGCACCTGGCCTTCCTCTGGGCCCCACCGGCTCTCTCCGGACCGTCCTTTTCTAGGGGTGTGGGTCTCGCGCCGGGGGCGGGCGTCGGGATGTACGGAGGGAAGGTCCTTGGGAGGTTCCTGGCCCTGTGGCCCAGACGGCGGGGGCTCTGTCTTCCACCCATCCCGAGAGTGGCCCGCTGTGGTCCACCAGCCGGTGCGGGGACCCCCTCGCTGCCCTGAGCTCTGGTGCCGCAGGACGAACCATGTGCTCCTGGTGACGAAAAGCACCATGACCCTGCTTTTAGCCTTACGGGAGACCTGCACCCTGCGAGGCGGAGGGAGGGCCGCCCGAGGGGCTGTGTGCGCGTGCACGCGTGCCCCACGATGTGCCAGCCATCGCACCAGCGTACCGGCAGCAGCGGGGCCTCGGGGGAGAGGCTCGGAATGGCCGGTCACTGGGGGGCCTCCGGGGTCCATGCGGCAGACGGTTGCATGGGGGTTGGGAGCTTTGCCTCCGTCGGACCTGCAGAGGAGTGGTAGCTGCTGGGTGGGGAGGGGGGCAGCCAGCCGGGGAAGGTGGAGCCCTGCGCAGGGAGGGTGGCGGGGCCTGGGGGTGGGCGCGTGGAGGTTCTGTGCAGAATGGGGGTGAGGTTGGCAGGGGCCTCGGGAGTGGGCTCTGGTTCTGCTGGAGGGGACGGATGGGGTCTGAGGGTGAGGAGGGCGTGGTGACAAGGGAGGTGACATGGCAGGGGCCCAGGACCCCCCTCCTGGGGGCACTTGGGCGGTCTCTTGGTGCAGACGACAAGGGGACGCAGCTACCTTGGTGCTTAATCCTCGCCTGGAACCTTTACTAGCTCTTTCTGGCACCTGGAGCCCCTGATGACCTTGGTGACTCTTGCCGGGGCTTCCCTCCCGTGAGCCTCGATCGATCGGGGCTCCCAGCTCCCGTGTGCCGAGCTTGGACTGCCCCTTCCTGGCCCTGCTGGAGAGAGGCTGGGGCTGCAGGGTCTGGGAGTGGGCGTTGAGCTCAAGCTCCCGGCCTCCTCTTGGCCCTGCCACCCACCACCGAGGGAGACCCCCACCCCCAGCAAGCCATGGGCCACCCGCACAGGAAGAGGAGGATTGGGCAGGGCAGATGGCCCCAAGGGCTGCATCCTCCTCCTGCGTCTGCTGTCAGGAGCGGCTGGGAAAGGTCTGGGGCCCCCGCAGCACTGCTGTGTGGCCTTCGCCTTGGCCTTGTCCTGGGGGAAGGTGAAAGGTCAGGGGTGTGCTGGATCCTTACGGAGAAGAAGGCCCAGTGTGTTTAAAAAAAAAAAAAAAAAGAGTTGATACCATAGCCATGGTAGGTAATCCACATTGGATATCAATAAGGACCATGGGGAAATATTTAAAAGAAAGAAAGTATATATATATATAAAATTATATACACATTTTATCGTACAGATTTTTCGTAACTTTTCCTGTTTTTACTGTAAATCCCTAATAGAGCAGAGCTGCAGTTGGAGTAGAGTGGGGGTGGGAGCTGGTCGCCCCCGCCCCCAGCTCTGGGGAGGGAGGCCCGGGCTGCCCGCCCGACGCTTCCCTCTGCGTTCCCACCAGCCCTCGGGAGCGCCGAGGCCCCACCTGGGGGGACCCGGGGCCAGGGAAGGAAGACCAGAGCCTTTCCCGAGTGCTTTTCCTTTCAGCTCACCGAGATTCCATTGTCACAGGTTTAATATATGGATTTTTTTTATTTAAGAGAAAAGGCAAGGACTTGTGTCCCTGGAGTTTGCTCCCCCTGCCTCCGGGGCTTCAGACGCGGGTCCTTCCTGGGGACGGGGCCTCCCGCTTCCTCGCCTCCGTCGCTCGGCTGCTCCATTTCCATATTTATTTTTGTGCTGCTTTTATCATGGTATAAATTATTGAGAAGAGATCCCACGTCATGGTCCTCGTGCGTAGGACTCGTGCCCCGCGCCCGCCCTGTCCCCTCACGGCCACCACCTAATTTATTGCTGTACATCTCTGCTGTGATGCTTTTGTACCTTTGCAATAAAGAGTTTTCTGGTTTCAGACCCGCCTGGTTTTGTGACTGGGGCTGGGGGTCAAGTCCCCAAGTGCAGGGCACCATTGGTCGGCCGCCGCCCCCACGTCCCAGCCCCCCAACGCGGTTGTCCTCGCCTGCAGTGGGTCTCCTAGGCTGGGAGGTCCGTCGGGACAGCCACGGGCTGGGGAGGGGGTCGGGCGGGTGGAGGCGGCCGGGTTGGCTTTCTGAGTGTGGGCCCAATTCCCCAGTGTCCCATCCGCCCTGACCGGGAGCCCCCAACCTTCAGACACAGCCTCTTCCTCTCCAGCTCGGACGGCTCCCCCCTACCCCCTGGGTGGTGTGTGCCCCGGTCTCAGGCCAGGTCCTGCAGCAGGTGAGAGGGACGCTCGGCCTGGGGTGGAGAGCAAGGTGCCTAAAGGAAGCGGGCTCTCCCAGAAGCCAGGGCCAAGGGCCTGTGTGCTCCTCACGGGCCTTCCCCACCCCAGTCCCTCCCAGGGACAGACGTGTCAGCACTCGGCCTCAGCCTCTGAAGGAGGTCCAGCTTGCAGGTGAGGTCTCGGGGTTTCCAAGATGTGCCAGCCTTCCTGCCTCACCTCCGCCTGAGCTGACGGGACGGCTCCTGCCCTCGCTGTCACTGAGGGGGGGCGTCACCACCAGCCACTCGGGGTTCGCCTCTGGGGGGCCTGTTCCCTCCCCTTCCAATCCACCAGCTCCCTTCTGTGAAATTGGCGGGGAGCAGAGTGTGCCAGCACCGTGGGGTCACCGTGGCCCCCGGCTAAGCCAGACCTCCCCAAAGCCAGGCCCGCTCCCCCCGTGGGTGTGAGCTGGGAAGTCATTGAGGGTTACCCCTGTGCCCCCGCTGGGCCCTCCAGCTCTCTCGGCGCTGCCTGGTTTGGATTGCTGGGGCCATTTCCCAGATGAGAGCGCCAAGGCCGGGACAGCTTCGAGAAGCTGGCCACTCCTGGCCCCGTGCGGTGGGGCCCGGAATTGGGAGCCCACAGTGTCATCACAGATGGCAAGATGTGCCTCCCTCTCCCCACCTCGAGAGCACCCACGCTCCCCCCAGGAGGGCGAGGCCGGCAAGGCGGGCGGCAGCTGTGACCTCCCTGCGGGCGGCGGGGGTGTGGTGTCAGAAGGAGAAGCTGGGCCTTGTCCACGGCAGAGATGTCTGTGGGGGCTGGACGAGTGCGAGAGTTGGCTTTTGTGGGCCGGCCCACCTCTTGCTGGCTCTGTGACCTCAGGCAAGTGGCTCACCCTCTCTGGGCCTTGGGCCCCTTTCCCGGGGCTGCCGTGAGGATTCAGTGTGCACCAGGGTCCTGGCCCCGGCCTCACACACGCTGGACACAGCACACCGGCTGACAAGGCCCTCCCCGGGCAGGGGCCTGCAGGCTAGCACCGCCCTGCTGCTCACAGTGGGGCTGGCACCGGGCCCTCCTGCATCCTCCAGACAACTTCCCACCGTGGTCGCTCCCAAACCTGCTGACTGAGAGCTGCGGGGCCAGGGCCGGACCCACCGTGGTCCGCCGGCTGCGGAGGACGTGATAAGGCGGGCGGGGGACTCTCCAGCTGGGCCGCAGGGAGGCGGCATGCCTTATCTCACTGGGCAGCCGGCCGGCCCTCCAAGAAGCTGCGGCCTTGAGTCCTGGGTCTCCAGGCCTAGGGAGCAAGGAGGCCACGGGGTGACCCCGCTCTGGCCAGGACACTGCTGGTCGGCTCCTGCCCTGCCTAGTCTCTCCGGACCCTCGGCAGAGGGGCGTGAGTGGCCAGGAGGGAGGGAGGCCATCACTGGGTGGTGCCCACCAGGCTTTCCTGCCCGCTGCTCTGGCCTGGCCAGCCAGCCCTGGCTCCCCACACCCTCGGGCTCTCGGGCACACAGGCCCTGCCCTCAGGCCCTCCAGGAGGCCTCCCCACTGGGCTGGCTGCTTCTGGCCCCTCTGGCGGGCTCCTCGCAACTTTTGGAGGGCAGGGCATGTGTCTCCCTGGGCACCGGCCTGGCACATAGGAGAGAGAAAGACGGGGGAAGGCAGGCTCCAGTTGCGAGCCCCGTGTGTGCCCCGTGCTCTCTCTGGGCCTACGTCCATCTGTGGCCTTCATGGACCCACTACAGGCGGGGCCGGCCAGAGGCCCATCTTATGGAGGAAGCTGAGCTCCTAAGGGAAGGGGAGTGCCTTGGGTATCCTGCGGGGGCACAGGGAGCGCCCTGGGTCTCCCGCGGGCACGGGGAGCGCCCTGGGTCTCCTGCGGGGGCACGGGGAGCGCCCTGGGTCTCCCGCGGGCATGGGGAGCGCTCTGGGTCTCACGCGGACACAGGCCAGGGCACTCGGTCTTCCTGTGAGCTCTGTGCCCCGCTCTGCTCTGAGCAATGATCCGGACCCTTGCCCCAATGGCAGACTTAACACAGTGGGGCTCGTCTGACCGCCCCACTACAGTCTGCTCACCCGGGCACTGACCGGTGGGAACAGAGGCCACTGGAGTCACTAGAAAACCCAGGTGTTTATATATAAATAAGTGTGATTCGTCCGTAAGCCCCATGTCCTCTGCGGGCTGCTCAAGGTGAAGGTTCTGTGCAGGTGGCCCCGGGCACCTCCCGGACCCTTGTCAGGCACATTGGGGCGGGGGCTTTTCAGGAATCTCCACGGCTGGAGGGGTGCGCAGGGGCTTGGCAAGGCCCAGCTGAGTCCCCCACCATGACCGCCTGTCCGCGCCTGCGCAGCTCCCGTGTTCTCAGGGCGGGCTGTCTCGCTCTCCTGAGGCCGTCCTTCCCTGCAGGGGCCCAGCCTGGAAACTGTCCATCCAGCAAGGCCCTGCTGGTGCCCGCCTCACAGCAGCCCCCTGAGCAGATGGCCAGGGGAGCCCAGTGGGTCCCAGGCTCCTCAGATAAGCTCAGACGTCCCCTCCCAGGGCCACGAGCCCGCCGGTGGGAGGCAGGCTGGGAGGTGGCCCCACAGGCCTGGCAGGAGGGCTCCCAGAAGGGGCTTCACTGTGGGTGAGGGGCCCTGTGCTTGCCCAGAGGCCCGGGCAGCCTGGTCTCAGCCAGGTGGCTGGTGACCCGTGGCTCTCCTACAGCTCCTCCAAGGGGATCAGCATCCGTTTTTCCACGTTCCGACTCTTCCTGACCCCACCGGGGCCTCCTGCCACACGGGGGTGGGGGCCGGGGCTCGGGGCCTCGTGTGTGGCCTGCTGGGTGTACTGCTGGTAGGCCGGTGAGAAGTTGTGGACCGCGTCCTGCACGATGTCCTGTGGGCTTATGGTCTCCTTGAGCCCACTGGAGATACTGTGCATGGGTGCCTCGGGGGCTGGGGGCAGGCGGCACGTGTGGGGGTCGGGGTGCCCCAGACCCGTCATTTCCCCCTCAGGCCCCAGCCCCGGAGGCCTGGCCCTGCTCCCCGCCGGCCTCCAGGCTGCCCAGGCCCTGGGCTCGGCCGGCAGGGGGTGACTTCAGGACCTCTGAATCCCGGCCCAGCTCCCCCACCCTGGGCCTGTTCCAGCCCAGACCCCCAGGGGCCACAGAGACTGCCTTGGCCGGCTCCTGCCTTCTCTCCGGCCTGGAGTGAGCCCTTCACACTCGTGGTTACGCCAGGCTGCGGGAGGAGGTGCAGGCCGTCCCTGCCTGAATGGGTCATTCCCTAGGGATGCCCAGGCCCCTGGGTGTGGTGGGCGGGGCACCCCAGGCTTGGGAGGCACCAAGCCCCCCATCCCAGCAGGGGCCGTGGGGGCCCAGACGTCCAGTCCAGCCCATCTCACTCAGAACTCAGGGCCTGGGCCAGATGCAGATGTGGCACTTGTCTAGGGCGGGGGTCCTCCCAAGGGGCTGTCTCTCTGTCTATGGGGTTGAGATCCCCTGGGCCCATGTATGGGATGGGGGCCAGAGATGTGGTGCTGAGGGTGCCCAGAGGATGCAGGGCTGGCTGCGCCCCTCCCCAGGCCCACCCTCCACATGCCCCTCCCCCACGCCCGCAGGGCCCGGCGGGCATACCTGGTGAGTTCTTCTTCTCTGCATACACCTGGTCGGTGAAAGCATAGCGCAGGGCAATGGAGGCAAACAGCATCTCGATGCAGATGATGAAGTTTTGGTAGCCAGCGGCCACCGTGCCGGCCCCCACCTTGCTCCCATCGATGACCTGGACCTCAGGGATGACCCCACACTTCTCCAGGATGGCCAGCAGCATCCCTGGGGGATGGTGACAGCCACTCAGACCCGCCCTACACAGGCCTCGGGAGCTGGGTGGGATCTGTAGGGGAGGACGAGGTTCCGGCCCTGCAGAGGCTCCTCTGGCCAGCCCTGGGACGTCCCATCCGTGTGGTCCATTCCATGGAGGGGGAGGCTGATGTTCAGGGGTGTGGGTGCCTCCAAAGCCAGGGTCGTGGCACAGTGGGCATCTGGGAGCTCCCCACGTGTCTGCCCTGACCTCCCTGATCCCAGAGCTGGGGCCCGCCCCTAGCCCCACCCCGCACTGTCTGGTGGCCACCCTCCCCTGCACGATGGGGTCTGGGAGCGCCCCCAGCCTGGCCCCGGGCCTCTGCCTGACCTCTCCACCCACAACGGGCCAGACCCACTGGATGGAGCCTCGCCATTTCCCCCCACGCCAGGGGCTGTATTGCTTCCGGCTGAGGGGGGCGGTGGTTCTGACCTGTGCTCTGGCCAGGGAAGCTGGGGCCAGGCCTGAAGGCATGTGGGGAACTGGGGGCGGAGGTGGGATGGGGACAGCCTCTAGGCTCTAGCTGCTGCCCCCACAGCCCACCCACCCTGCCAGAAAGAGAGGAAGATGACGGCCTTGATGGTGAAGAACTTGAGGATGGGCTCGAAGGGCTGCAGGAGCTCCCTGGTGGCGAAGTAGAAAAGGAACAGGGCGTAGAGGGCCAGGCTGACAGAGATGTTGTAGATGAGGGTGATGTAGAGGTAGCCGCTGTGGATGCTGGGGCCAGAGCAGGTGCCGGGGGTCAGGGTGGGCCCTGTGCCCCATGTCCTCCCTGCTGTCCCAGCCTGGGCACCAGCAGTGACCCAGACCTAGACCCTCCCTGCAGGGTGGGTGGGCGGTACCCGAGCGCAACAACCAGGGAGCTGGGGGTGCCGGCGTGGGGCCCCTTGTGGGGAGTCCCGACACAGCAGTAAGGATGTAGCCCTTCTCCCTACGAAGCCCCCCACCATCCCTCTTCCCCCGTCCACCTGGGCGCGGCCCGTTCCTTCGGGCCTGGACTCTACATTGTGGACACATGGGCGGGTGTGTGCCAGTCTGTGAGTGTGTACGTGATGTGTGTGCCCCCTGTGGGTGTGTTCACACGCACATGTCAGCACTGTGTGCACATGAGCGTGTGAGCGGGTGTGTGCGTGCGTGCATGGGCTCGTGTGAGTGTGCATGTGTGTGTGTGTGTGTCTGCTCGTAATCACGGGCTCGTGTGAGTGCATGTGTGCATGTGAGTGTGTCTGCTCGTAATCACGGGCTCGTGTGAGTGCATGTGTGCATGTGAGTGTGTCTGCTCGTAATCATGGGCTCGTGTGAGTGCATGTATGTGAGCTGTGTGTGTGTGTGTGTGTTCATGTGGACTGTTTGTGTAAGCGCGCGCGTGTATGTGTATGGACCTGGTGCAGGGCTCCTTCGGGGTGTGGGGGAGGCACTGCCCGACGGCTCCCTGGGCCTGAGTGCCTGAAATCCCCCCTCACTCTCCTTGGGGTGGGCGGGCTGCAGGGTGGGGGCCGGGGGAGGGAGCCCATGGCCGCCGAGGCTCCGCAGCCCCGGCACCCCGCAAACAGGGACCCGCTCCTCTGGGTCTGTTTGCCGCGGCCTCGCCCTGGCAGTCTCCCGAGAGCGGGGGAGGCCTGTCCGGCACACGTGAGGACTCGGCCCTGTGCTGAGCGCCCCCCGGCCTGGGGCCCGCACCCCCGCCCCCCGGCAGGCCGGCCCACCCCCTCCCAGCCCGCACGGCAGCCAGGCCTTACTTGAAGTCCCCGTCGTGGTATTTGCCGAACGCCTGCAGGACGATGGTGACCAAGGCCATGATGGGCTTCACGATGCAGAACTGCAGTGTGGCCTGGGGGGGACGGAGGCATGGGGTGGTCCGGGGGTGGCTGGGAGCGGCAGGGCAGGGCAGGCAGGCCCCCCACTCACCTGCTTGCAGAAGCGCAGGAAGCCGATGGAGTAGGACATGCCCTGCAGGCAGCAGGTGCCGTAGAGGCAGCTGGACCTGGGGTGTGCAAGTCTGTGAGGCAGGGCCCCCGGGAGGATCTGTCCCCAGCCCAGCCCTGCTGCCTGGGGCGCGGAGGGGCCCCCGTGGGCTCTGGGGCGAGACGCTTACCGGATGGGCTTTCCCCGAATCTCAGCCATGATGGCACTCTCGCCCCCCAGGTACTGGAAACACAGGCTCAGGAAGCTGTAAATGACAAAGGCTGCAGAGCAGAGGGCCGGGGCGGGCGGCAGTGAGCCTGGGCTCCCCGGGGCCCCCACTCCCCTGCCCTCGGCTTCGGGACCACCCGCCGTCCCTGCTGACCCCCGGCCGTCAGCAGTCCCTGTGGCAATGAGGCCCCACCCCGTCAGGGCCCAGGCAGGCCCAGCTACAGGGACCCCTGCTCGGCGTCCCCGATCCCGACCATCAAGCGACCCCTTCCCACAGGGCCTCCCGAGCTGGACTTGGCCCGGAAGGGTGGGGTTGCCGAGCTGGCCGTGGCCTCTCTGGGGCCCTCCCCGGATCTCGCCAAAGCCTGGATCCGGGCGGCGCTCACCTTCGTAGCAGTCACGCACCGAGTCGAAGTAGACGTAGTGCTGGTGGCCCCCCAGGAGGAGGAGGCTGAGCCAGGAGTCGAAGGCGTAGATGGGCACGATGAAGAGCAGACGGATGATGTAGCGCTGCTCGTTGGGGACCGTGTAGGAGCGCAGGTGCAGGTAGATCTGGGCGGGCAGAGCAAGGGCAGGCTTGTGGGGGACGATGGGCACACGCCCCCGCTGTGCGGAGCAGGGGGCAGCGTCGGAAGCAGCGCGAGCTTCCCAGGCGCGGCTGGCCCCTTCTTCTGCATACTCTGCCGCGGCAATGCTCGCTCACTCGCGCACTTACTTGTGTGTTCATTCATTCGGGGAGAATTTCCCCGGGGGGGGGGCGTCCGTGGCCCCGGAGTTTCGCATCTCAACGTGGGCAGGCATCCAAAGGGCTGATCCCCTGGAGCCCTTTCCGGGATGTGCCCCATGGAGCAGGTTACATCCGGAAAGAAAAGGTCTGTGTACGAGGATGCGACACAGGGGACCACGTGGTGGGGCAGGCGGGTGTCGGCAGAGCAGCCCCACCAAGGGGTCTCAGCCAGCCAGTAAAAGTGGCGTCCCAAGATGCCCACGTAGGGACCTGCTCTGAGATAACGGGGCGTGTAGGCATCAGATGACAAAGCAGGTGCAACCCCATGCGAGTTGGAAACACGTGGTGAACACAGAAGGAAAGATGGCTCTGTCCTGTCCCTGGACGGTAGGAAAATACGGCTGATTATAGTTTGTAGACCTTTCTTGATTTTCCATGATTTCTGCGGGGAGGGGGAAAAGTAGTGAGAGGGTCTTGAAGAGGTGGAGGCTCAGGGGAGCGGGGCACACAGCACCTCTGGAAGGCTTCCTGGAGGAGGTGCCGCTGAGCGCAGGTGGAGAGAGGGCTGTGGGAGGGCAGGCTGTGTGTGGAGCCCCGCGGGCACCCAGCTTCAGAGGGCACAACGCAGGGAGTGGCGGGGGCGGGTTGGCGCCCGGAACAGTCCTTATCAGTCCCTCGCTCCCCGGCTGGTGCAGTGGGCGGGGCCCGGCATGCCCAGCCATTAGGAGACGTGGATTCTGTCCCGGGGCTCGCACTGCCTGGCTGGGTGGCCTTGGCCCCCTCCGTCCTCGCCCGCCTCACCTTCCCGTCTTGAAAGTCAGAGGCTGAGTCCCTCTCTGTCCTTGCGGGCCTGGCCGTGGGGGTGGGGGCGGGAGCTGCAGCCCTGGGGTCCCTGTCTGCCCCATGCAGGGGTGGGGCCCCAGGAGTCACAGACAGACACACAGACACATGCGCGGTCCCCACAGTGCGGGGGTTAGGCTCACACAGAGCGGGAGTCCGGGACGCCCACCCAGGACTCTGGGGCCTGGCCCCGTAAATCATAGGCTACCCCAGACCTAACCCGGTCCACTGCCAGGGAGTAGGCGGGTCCACCACACAAGTGCGCCCGCACCACCCACCGGTTCAGTCTTCCTGTCCAGGGGCCTGGGAGCAGCTTGGTAAGACTCAGGGCCAATCCCGCCTCCTCTGGGCAGCCCTCCCGGGTGGCCCCTGCTCCTCTCGGCTGTACTGTGCCCCCCCCGCCCCCCAGCCCCTCTCACGCACTTGGGTCTACTTCTGTTGTGGTTGTTTGAGGCCGAACAGCAGGTGGCTCTCACTGTGATGGGAGTCTGCTCACCCTCCCTGCCCACCAGCCTGCTGACGGCCCCTGCCCCGGGCCCACGTCCCCACTCATTCCCTCCCCATCCTGCAGGCCGGCTCCGCTCTCGGCCCCCCCGACAGCCTGCCCTGGCTCCCCACACCCCCCAGGTTGAAGGCCAAGCTGCCGCACTGACGTTCAAGGTCCCTCTCTTTTGTCCCGAGTGCGCCTTGTCCAGACAGCCCCGTCCCCGGCCTGCACCTCGCGCTCGCCCCACACGGCCAGCGCGTCCTCCTGGCCCCCCTGGCCCACACCCTGGCTCCTCCCTCGCTGCCGGGCCTGGCCAACCCCCTCGGAGGGGCTGCCCCGTCTGCCCGGTGCTCACCGCGAGGGGCTGGGGGCTTGTGGGGCTCTCCTCTGCTCCCCTGAATCTGGTATCCTCCCAGCCAAGCTCCATCCCCGGCAGAGACCTCCCACCTTCAGGCCTGGCTCCCACATGCGGCTTTCTGGAGAAAGCCCCCTCCCCTGCCCCTGTGCCCTGGCCTGATGAAGCGTCAGAGAGCCCTCCACGCAGCCGGGCCTCTGGTGGCCGCCGCCAGCCCACGGCTTGAGTCCCAGATCGCAGCAGGGCCAGCCAGGGCCATGTCCCGTGGAGAGTGGGGTCCCAAGAGAGGTGCAGAAGGGAGGGCCTACCTGGTGGCAGGTGAGCACCAGGGCAGTCCACACAAAGACCCCCGAGACGCCGCGGGCCAATGCGGTGGTGAGGAAGAGCCGGGAGGTGCCCTGGGAGCTGTTCCCCACGGGGTGCGTCTGCGGCTCGGCGGGCACGGAGGACGCAGAGGGCACGGTGGGCATGGTGGGCGGGGGGCCAGGCTGTGGCCAGGTTGCTGACACCAGGGGGCCGCGGGCTGTTCCCAGGAGCCCTGAGGCATTAGTCATCTGCAGAGGTGAGGGAGGACACAGGGAGGACTGAGGGCAAAGGTGCGCCAGGCAGCGCAGGCAGCCCCAGGGCCAGCCAGCGGGGGGAGGGGCGGGGGCGGGGAGGGAGGGGCTCCTCCAGGCCACCGGCAGGCCGGGGCGCATGGGCTTCCGTCCGTCCCTTCTGTGTGGTTCGAGTCTGACCGTCTTGCCCACTCCCCTGACCCGGGGACAGTCCTGCTCTAAGCAGGAGCTCAGCTCCAAGGCCGGGGCCTGGGGCGCCCTCCTTCCCCAGGGCTCAGCCACCTGGGCAGAGACTCAGGCTCGTGGGAGCCCACGTTTGAGGGGCCCGAGATGTGTGGGAAAGTGAGGGAGCCCCCGCTGCCCTGCCTGCCCGGGGTGGAGTCAGAGAGGCCAGCCAGGCCCTGCCTGCAGCGGCTGATAGGGGTGCAGCCCAGCACCCACCGGCTCCCTGGGACCTGCCCAACTGTCCACGGGCCCGACTGTGCGGCAGGGCCCTTCACCCGCCCAGGCCCGCTCAGTAGCCCTGGAGGCTGGTTCTTCCGCTGCTGGCCAGCCAGCTGGGGCACCCGGGTCTCTCCCCTGGCCTCTAGCCCACGGTAGGTAGGGACCCAGCGCCTACCTCTCAGGCAGGAAGCTCCGGCCCAGCCCTGCGAGGCCCAGCCCCCAGGGAAGCCTGGCTGGTCATTTGCGTGGCCACGTGGCCCCAGGGGCAGCCCCACTGGGGGTGGGGCAGGGCCCCTATCTGGAGGCTGCACCAGGCCTGGGGTGGGGGGGCACTGCCTCAGCTCCCAGGTGATCCACCTGAGCTGCCGCCTGCGGGGGGGGGGGGGGGGGGGGGCGGAGGGGGAGGAGCGGACGCTCGTCCCCTCCCCTCCTGCCTGGCTGACATTCTATCTTTGCTTGGCGCAGCGGGCTCCCAGGAACCTGCGGGACGCCAGGTGCCCTCACCTGCCTGCGCCGGACGGAGGGCCAGGTGGCTTCTCCTGGGCCCCAGGGAGGCAGGAGGGGTCTCGGGTGGCTGGGCTGATGTTTGCCTAAAAACAGGTGAATTTATGTTGTGTGAGTGTCGCCGAGTCTGCAAGAGGTGCAGTGGAAACATTGCTGGGGTTGTGGGGTCGGGGGAGAAGGACAGGCAGGTCACTGGGCTCAGCCCGATGCCAGAGACCCCTTTGGGAAGAGGCTCATCCGGCTCTGTCTCTGGGGCCGTCGGGGTGGGGACACAAACGCGTGCATGCCGCCGCCGCGGGCAGCACAAAGGGTCTGCTCTGTGCCCCCGATGGGGTCACACGTTCATGTCCTCTGTGCCCACCTAACGCTCCCTGCGGGCCTGGGCCATTCAAGGGCTGAACTGTGGGAATGACAGATCCCTTTTTGCTCGGAGAGGTTCATCCACACGTCCACGATCCCCAGGACTGTGGGAGGCTGCAGGCCTGGACACACGACCCCTCTCCCCACCCCTCCACAACCCCCTCCCCCCCTGCCGGGACCTTCCACACTGACTTCTCTCCCAGCCATCTCCTTGTCCTGCCGGCTCAGGTGTCACCGTTCAGTCCTGTCCCCCCTTTAAATCTCACCTGGGATTCCTGTCCACCTGTTGGCTTTGTGCTTGCTGCCTGCCCTCCCTCCACGGGAGCTTCCCGTGCTGGGCCCAGCCCATCTCCAGTGCCCGGGGAGTGGGCAGCCTCTGTGTGGCCAGCCCTGTGCGGTGGCTCCTACCTCCTGTGGTTGGGGTGGCAGGTGTGGTCCGTACCTCAGCCAGCCAGAGTAAGTCTCCCCTGTGTGCCCGCATCCCGCCACCTGCCCTGGGTGCCGGGAGTGTGGGTCAGCGCGTGCGGACCCCTGGTGACAATGGCTTGGGGACCCTGAAGGGCAAAGACTCAGCTTTGGGGACGTGGATGGGCCTGGCAGGGGCCCAGGGACCCACCCATGCCACAGGTGGGGGAAACGAGGCCTAGGTCCTTCCCAGGCTGGTGTTGGGGGACCGAGCCTGCAGCAGGATGCACTCTGGTTAGATGTCAGAAGGACTTCCTAGCTGGAGTCAGCGGGGCCAGGCCTTTGGGAGCATGCAGAGGGGCCCTGGCTTTGGGGAGGCTTGAGGCCTGGACCCTGGGCCCAGATAGAGGGACTTCCGAAGCTCGGCTGTTTCCTCGGAGGTGGAAACACTGTGGGGGCGGGCAGTTCTTTCTGACAAGGCTGGTTGAACAGAGGGGGCAGGCCTGGGGGCCTCCTCCCCCTGCAGCTCTGCCTGCAGCAAGTGGGGGCCAGGGGTCCATGATCCCGGGAAGCCCCTTCCGTTCAGGGCCGCCCCTGCTCTGATGGTGGAGGCTAGGCCCAGTGTCACTTCTGGGCTGTTCCTGCAGCTGCCTTACCCTGAGGTTTTCTTGTTCAGCTGTTGCCTCCAGGAAGGCCTCCAGGGATCCCTGGCTCTGAAGCCTCCCCACTCCAGAACCTCTTGCAC